>NC_143482.1:13631129-13785272 GCF_027475165.1 Benincasa hispida
TTAAAAGCTATTATAAATTTTTCCTGTTCATCATAAGTGTTAAAATTCTTTGTTTTATATATGTTTTTAAATCTTTCAAACTTTCTATAACAATTTTATGGTAAATTTCAACTTTTCAAGTTGGTATGTCCTTATATATCTAGATTTTTTTTTTAAAATAATGTTATTTTGATATTTATGGACAAAAATAGGGTTGTGAAATTTTGGACGGGGTTCACGAGTTAGTCAACACATAAATCGTGGACGAGGTCCACGATTTCCTAGCCACGAATTAAGGCTAATTTTTTTTTCACATTTTCCCCCAACTTCTGTTTCTTTTATTTTTTAGGGTTTTTGCATTTTCGGATAGTGAAATTTAAATTTTTAAAGACTAAAATAAAAAATTGAATCAAATTTCTAGTCAGATTAAATCCATTTTTTTCACATTTTTCTCAACTTCTGTCTTCTTCTTTTATTTTTTAGTATTTTTTTTTGTATTTTCGGAGAATCTTTTACTATAAAATTCAAAATTTTAAAGGCATATGGTAAAATAAAAATTTAATCAAATTTCTAGCCAGCTTTTGAACATCTTTCGATGTCATTGAGTAACTTTTTTGTATCCACTTAAATCGAAAAACAATAAAAAATAATAAAAGTATAGAACTCGTGGACCCCGTCCACACATTTGGTAGCATGATTTTGCCATCCTATTTTTAATATTTTTTCGTTTTACCTTACTTCTGTAATTTCTTTCCTATATACCTTATTTTTGTCATCACTCTAGAACAAATATTTTACAAGTTTTCTTGACACCAAAATATTCTAAAGTGATTAGTCAAGATACCTACATGTTGACTCGGATATTCACGTATGTGTGTTAAAATACTTAAATATAACAGAAATAAATAAATAAGGGAGCGATAGGGAGAAAATGAAAAGAAAAAAAAATAAGGAGAATTATTTATCATTG
The DNA here is from genome assembly GCF_027475165.1 of Benincasa hispida. Classification (NCBI taxonomy): domain Eukaryota; kingdom Viridiplantae; phylum Streptophyta; class Magnoliopsida; order Cucurbitales; family Cucurbitaceae; genus Benincasa; species Benincasa hispida. Next base: position 13,632,079 of record NC_143482.1, read on the forward strand.
AGAAGGCCATAAAGTCAAATATTCCAAATAAGTCTTCACACTACTTTATTAGTAAACAACATTAAATGAAATCTTAAGAGAAAAAACATTTTAAATGATATTTTATTTTTAAAATAAACCCAAGGAGGAAAATGTAACTTCCCTTTAGCAAAGGTCATTGTAATAACATTATATAATGGTATTGATACCACTAAAATGAAAGAATTACATGACAACTTACGATCAATGAAATATTTCAAGATTCTAAATAATAACCTCGAAATATAGAAAAAAAGAATAATAGCCTTAAATAACATTTGTTTGAAAGTATTCTCGGTCATATGCATGAACATAGACACTTGATATTTTATTATCATTTGAATAACTCGTTGGAATTTGGTATTTCAAAAATTATATCCTTCGTAGCGACAATTTGAATATAACTTAGTAGATAGAATATCGATGTTAAAAAAAAATAGAAAAGAAAAAAGAAAGTTAAGTTACAATTTCAAAGAGTGTGTAATATATGAATTTTCATTGTTGCCTTAGACCATTGAATTAAAAAAAAAATGAAAATGTTCTAGTAAGTTTCCCAACTATCGATTTTGTGTTTAATAGGTCTCTCTTGATATATTTAAAAACTAATTAGTCTATTAGATATAATTTTACGTCTTATGGACTATAAATGTTTAATTTTGTATCGAGTAGATAAGTGAATTTTTTAAGATATTGAATAAGTCAATGATTTGTTAAACATAATTTTGAAAAAGCATAGATCTATTGGATGCAAAATTGAAAGCTTAATATTTTATTAAATACTTTTTAAAGTTCAAAAATCTATTCAGACACAATCTGAGAGTTCATCGACCTATTTAATACTTTTGATAATTGAGGAATGAAATACACACCATTCTTAAAACTGATAACTAAGGTCATGTTTACTTCATTGTAAGCATAATCGATCAATGATAATATGAAAAATGGGTTTCATATGATTACATTTGTTGTTTAGTAGTGTTCTGTAATCGTAATAAAACGTGGACCTACTATGAAATACGTAATCAACAAACCTAATTCTATTGCAAAGGGGAGAGTCATCGATCCAATTACGTCTAATATTATGTGGGACCCCACACTTTTTTCTACTAGTATTCATCATTTACCCTTTTCATTACGTTTCCTTATAAAAGTAAACAACACCAATGATTTTTTTTTTTTTTTTTTTTTTTTGCAATCAGTAAACAACACCAATGAATTTTTGTTTACATGATTGCACCCATATATACTAAATACAATCAAATGAATCTCATTCCCTTTTGAGGTCCATTACAGTTGATACATAAATATAAACTCATTATAATTACGACAATTTTGATTATGGATAAGTAGACATGCCCTAAACTCATAATTTAGTCCAGAAAAAATAGTTTATCCTCACCATTAGAATACATTATTTTTCTTCATTTCCACATGTAAAAGAGAATATTAAAATCACTTCACATTAAACATAGACTATTACGACTATTACTTAGTCAAACAATTTTCTATATATATATATATATTGAGAAAATTAATACTCAATCATGGATATGTATCAAACAATATGTTACTCAATACTCAGTCATGGAAAATTAATGAGTTAAGTTTGATAAATTACATTAATATTGGTTAATTGACAACCATTCATACACTCTAACTTGATATTATAGTAATAAATATGTAGTGTTTGTTCATATTGGTTAATCAATGGTCAATAAAAAATTGTATAAAAAAGAATATAATATATTCTTAGATAGCTTATATCCTCCACTAATCTTTAAATCTAAAGTTAAATCGAACCTTTTTCTAAAGGAATGGATAAGTTCCAACGGCAGGCATCAATTGTCTGGTGACTGTAACTTGTAGGTAACAACATTTATTTATTTATTCATTATTTTAATAACGAAAATCAGAATCTTAGCAATGAAAAAGTGTGAGGAAGATTTAGGTCATGACGTCGTTGAAGGCAATGACAACTATGATAATGGTCTCTTCAACTTCAGTGCTGAGGAGTTTGAGTTCGTTTAAAATGCGGTAAAGAAAAAAAAAAGACAGTGATGGACAAAGCAACACCCATGAATATAATGAGCCGGTTGCAGTCGATCTTGTCAACCCTATTGATGTTGAAAGATGAGAGCAACACCGATGCCAAAAAGGAAGGGGACAGAGATTCTATCAAGGGTAATTTTTCCAACTCTTGCTATCATTGTGGCAGATGGAGAACAAATTGAACTCAAAGGTCAATGATAAATAAAAATGAACAAGAACTAATACTGACGACCAAATTAGGAATAGAAGTACTCTATCTAATATGTGAGAAACTTTTTGAAACAAAAACTATATGTTATATCAAATATAATACACAACCTATCCTTTTATATTGTATCAAATACAATATAATTTATAGTTTTTAATTCTCTTAATCATTTATGGTATTTAATATAAATCACATTTATACTTAATTTAATTATATGAATCCAATCCATATAATTAATATTTCAATTATATCCAAATATTTATTTTCTCTCAAATAAATTTTATATTATAATGTATTATATACATTATTCTAATTATATTACATATAATTAATTATATCATATATAATTAATTCCCTAAATTAATTTGAACAATTTAAATTAATCCAAAATTAATTTTCAATAATCCCTGTTGAGCTACAGAAGGGACCTCATGGACCTGCGATTGAAGCTCTAATGGTACTTAGATAATTAATTAAATTATTTACTTAAATTACTCAACATTCATTAAATTTCGGTCACTTCACTAAAAACCGACAACTACACTCTTCGCATTACAAATATATTTTTGTATCCATTGGATATAATCAATCAACAACGCGATAACCCTTCATAAATCGCTCATAAATACAGTTGGGCCAAAATTACCATTTGGGTTTTATAGTTACATCTAACCTCGTAAGTACCACTGATCCCTCTAATGACAATAAGTCATAGTCCAACTATGATCAAACCCCTCTCGAGGTAAAAGAGGGTGTGGCGGTACATTGTTCAAGCCCCAAAATCAGTCCTTAAGGGAGTAATTTATCTACTTACCCAGATGTTAGGGAATGCGTGAATTCCGCCTTGTGTAACTGTATTCCCAGCTCCCAAATTAGACAAATTCCCAAAATGGTAGGCTTATTGAGTCGACAATCTGGCCACTATCACCCATACAAATTAAAGGACCACCTTCATAGACAGAAGTTCACAACTTACTCGGGATTTGGGTCATGTTACCTATGGTCATCCTAGTGAAATGTAAGTCCCTATTGTGAACGATGTTGTATAATAGGACTATTGATTTTGTGGTCCGGTATTATACAAACTCCTTTGTATAGAACACCCCGACTCATGTCTCTATATAAATGATAAGGATCAGATCATCTGTAGCATTTTACAACAATTGTAACATCTACAAAGCGAGTCATATTCATAGTGTCACCAAGATAAAGTACCTAGCCTTATCCATCTACTACAGACCATTTGGGTTATCACTTAAACAGTGAATAAAACATTGATAACCTTGAATGTTAGTTTATTGGTTTGTGAGTTAATGCTACTAAATATTGAATAAAACATCTCATATTTTATTAAATAAATAAAATATTTATATATTAGAATTATAAGCTATAGGATCCATGAGATTTAGGGCATCAATCCCAACAGAATGAAAGGGCCTAAGTAATCGCAAGCCCTATGTGTTGAAGATAAGTTAAGAATTTCAGGTTTAATAATTTGTTAGTGGGATAAGTACTAACCTTAGAAAGGGTCAACTAAGGATTAATGGGCCAAATGACACTTAATTAAGCAAACTTTTCATGCAAGCCTAAATATAAATAGGCTTAGCAAAGAAGGAGATTGTTTTGCCAAATTTTCTTACACCCAAGAGGAGTGTGAGTGCCCGTTAAAACTCTGAAGGTGCTGAAAGAATTTTGAGCAAGTTTGAGGAGATTTGAGAAGTTTTCCATCTGAATAAAAAAGGATTTGATGCTTAAATTTCTAATGTAAATGAGCAATGAAGTTTTGTGTAAGTTATCAAAAGGAAATTTAGTTAATTAGTAGCTGGAATAGAATTATGAGGTTTTAAAGGTTGAAATCTGAATTAATGCTATGGATGAATAAGCAGGTAGCTGCATACAAAGAGTAAGCAAGTGGCTGGTTTGTCAAGGTGAGTGACGACGCACACAGGCGTGAAGTAAGACAGGCAAGGATTGGTTGACGCATAGGTATAATAAGGTATCCTTGCGACCATAGAGTACTCAATAGAGGCGGAAGCCTGTCTCTAGATAGGAAGAAGGTAAAATGGCTAAGTATAAGACATGTGATGAACTCATGCGATGATGATAAACGATAATGTTAAGTTAAGTATTATGTTAAGCTCAAAAGGGAGCTATTGATACCAAGGGACCTCTTCTTATTAAAGGCAGATGGTAGTAGGAGAGACTTACAGGCCCTTCAGATAAGTAGCTTAAGACGGTGAGTGACAAGTTTTAATAAATGTTTTCCAAAAACAGTTTTATGAATGTTTTTATCGCACAGACAGTTTACATGAAGTTTTCATATTATGGTTTAATGGACGCATGCTTTAAATGAATGTTGATTGCATGATCCATGTTTTAAGTGATAAAGTTATTTATGAATTTAGCATGCGGTTTTCAATAAGCCTATGTCATATTTTATAACATGATATAGTTTTATCAAGGAATTTTATAAGTATGCCTATTGTTTTACAAGGCACTATGCAAATGGTAATGAAGTTATGAGGAATGTTTTAAATGAATGTATATTCTGTCATGTCAATGTTTTGTGTCTTGTATGAACCGTACTCCAATGTTGGTACCGAAGGTATGCTAAGGTACCCAAATTTCAATTATGCTAGGATCATTGACATCGAATGTATGGTAAGGTGGTTAGGATCCAGTTCATCTCTACGTGCATGTATGACTATGTAATTGACATTGATGAGATCGAGTAAAAGGGCTCTCTCTCAACTAAGGTTATTAGGGATTAAGCAAAAGGGCTCTTCTACATGTTCAAGTAGTGGAGTAGTGGTGTTTTCCAGAAAGATACTAATGAGCTTCATTTTAGGGTTTTTACATGATGTACTTTTACGATTCTAGTTTCATTTAAAACCCTAACTATGATTTTATAAATGTTTAATGATAAGCCTGTTTGATTTAAGACAGTCATTCATTAAGCATTTTAAGCTCATTCTTTCATATGTTTTCTTTCTCCAGGTAGCGATCGATGTCCCAAAGCTAAGTAGATCTACTAGTCAGTCACTATCTAGGATTTCTCTAGAGAATAGTGTTTAGGTGGTTCATGATGTATGTTTAACTATAGTTTTGTTTCTACATATCATGGAAATCTGGGTAGAAACTTTGAGATGAGGAATGTAATTATAACATTTGTTACTGGTTTAACTGTTATGTGAATGTATGTGAATAGTAGTTCGGTAGCACCTGTGTTATCAAGTTTTAATGAGGTGATGCTTGAGACAATTATAGTATTGAAATATTTATCAGGTTGCCAGGTGCTAAGAGTATAGGTTATAGAGTGTAGTTGGATAGTAGTTGTCACAAAAGAATTGACAATTGCTGTTCTCACATCCCTTCTTGGATTAAGGGGTAATCTGGGGAGGGGCGTGACACTTTCAACTTCAATTCATTTTGATCTTTAAACTTTATAAATATTTATTTTATCAATGCACTATAAAATCTTCATTTTGATCTCTGTATCTTAGAAAGTGACAATTTTGGTTTCTTTATTTTCATTTTTATTTCATTATCAACGAACCAAAATAATCATGTTGTAAAAATACATAGACTTATAAACATTTTAAAAGTATAGGAATAAAAAATATTGAAAGTAAGAAAGAAAATGAATTATGAGGGACTTATAAGACACAAATTTGAAAGTTCAAGAACTTCCTAAATACAATTAAAAATTTAAATATCTATTAGACACTTCAAGGACTTCTTAAATATAATTGAAAGTTCATGTACTATACTTGTAATTTAACTTTTAAATATTTATGGCTAAAAAAAAACATTAATACTACTTTTGTACATATGCTTTCGACTTTTATTCATTTCAGTTTTATACTTTTCAAGTAATCATTTTGATCCATGCATCTCAAAATCTTCATTTTGAACTCTTTATCTTTATTTTCATTTAATTAATAAAAAACCAAAATAGATATTCAGGTTGTAAAAATATAAAGATCAAGCCAAAGTGAGCTTAGTTTTAGGGATGTTCAGATGACCTGACAACCTGAACAATTTGGACTATCCAAACCAAATTATAAAGGTTGAGTTGAATTCGTTTTAGTTTTTGGATTGAGTTGGTTTGAATTTCTTTTTTTTATATCTTTCCGACTTGGGTTGGGTTTATGATACACTTTTAAACAACCCAAATTTCTAATATTATTAAAAAATATATATTATAACTTATATAAATATGATGTTTGCTTGAAGTTTGTAAGAAATATCTTGGATTTTGATATTTAACATTTGAGTTTTAATGAAATTTTAGTTATTTAGTGTTATAGACAAATTTAAGTATTTTAATTTAATAAAAAATATACTAAAAAAGAAAGAAAAAAAACCCTAAACCCAACCCAACCTAACTCGAATTTTAAGAATTGAGTTGAATACCATATTTGGGTCATTTAGGTAGCTAACTCGACCAATCTGAATTTTTGGATTAGTCCAAAAAAATCTCCTCAATGCATGTATATCCCTACTTAACTAAGTGGTATTGACATACACTCCGATTCAAGAATTTGAAGATTCAATCTCTTATCTCTTAATAATTATACTTTGAAAAATATAAAGACGAAAATAAATATTTTAAAGGTATTCAAATAAAATAAATTAAAATTAAGAATACAATAACAAAAAGTTGGAAGTAAAAAAGAAAATGCATTGGGAAGTTGAATTTAAAACGTTACATATTTTATAGTGTAAAGACGTTTTATATTATAATTAAGTGCATGCATTATGAGGCATTTTGGGAGAGTTGAAAACTGAAAACGGGGTGAATTAAATTGTCATTTTCTGGACGTCATTATCAAAAAGTGACAAAAAATTGAATTATTTGGTTCAATAAAATCCATCCACGTAAGCGTTTTTTTTTTTTCCATGAAACTTTGACAAATTTGACTTCATCATCTCACCATTTTCCCACGTTCAAAATGGTTGGCATTCTTATCTTTTTCCACTCTCTCTTTCTTTGTCACATTGCCATTCTTATCCCTCTTTTTATTTGTAGAGTTTAAAGAGTATTGTTTTAGGGAACTATAGATTTGATGGTCAAAGTTGAACTATATTTATTTTGCCAAAATATGCTAATTCTAAAGATAATTGGTGTCTAACACATAGTGTAAAATTAAATAAAATTTAAATTGAAAAATCATTTTAAAATTATAAAGTGGAATTATCCCATTTTTCCCACTAATTAACACCTAATTAGTAGATTTTGAAGTGTCAAAATGTCCATTAATTGATTTTACATGTTTAGTTTGATTAAATACCTCAAAACTCTTTTGAATTTGAGGCATGCAAATGAGTTTCTGAAAAATTTATGTAGAAAAGTTAATTATCTGTCTAACCCTCCAATCTAATCTAAATTCTCTCTCAATTGGAGTTTCACCATTCAATCCAAGACTCGAGTTTAGTAGAAAAGACTTTTGTGGAGGTCTACTACAAAGCTTGAAGGAGAATTATGTAGAGAAAGCAAGGAATTTATGGAATTATCAAAGGTATTCAATTTGAAACCCTATTGAAACATGTTGTGAACTTGCATGCTTGTTACTCAAATTAAATCGATTAGAGTGCTTAATGATTCTGTTTGCTTCTATATTATGCATGTTTTCACTACCAATTGGTATCATAATTGCAATATCAACATAACTCAATTGATACAAATTGTACTGTTAACTTTAAAGTTTGAAGTTTGATCCCCTTATTCTATGTGTGGTAAAAAACAACATTTTATGACGACGCCTCACATGAAAAAAAAGAAGACATCAATCATCTCATGCATAACCGACATAGCGTCCTCAATGAAAAAAGAGACTTCAGTAAGATCCAGCTAAGACGTCATTCATCAAACTAACCACCTTCGCTATTTAAGGTGTTGGAAGAGCAATTTTTTCTTCTTCTTCAAACTCCTTATCTTGAGTGTGTTAATTTTCTTGTTATACAAAATGTTATTATATAGGTGAATCGTTTTGAGGATTATCAATATAACCGTCATTATTTATTCTTTATGAATGAAAAGATTTGTGGGACAACCTGATAAAGTTCATCAAGAATATAATGATTTAGTCCTTAGGAATTAAATATTTGCCCATATAGGTACTTTGCCATTGCCAATTGCTAGAACTGATCTATCTAACATAAGTTCTTTAAAATAACTACCTAGGTTTGGAGATAGCTTTTTTTTTTTCAACCTTTTTCTGTTCTCATGCAATTTTACCAATATGCCCTCTCACTCATTCAATATACAATTTATTATATTTAGTTGTCCGTACGTAGATTTTACCAATGACAAAAATCAATAATAAACTCTTTAAATCATTGGCTATTGAATAGTTGGGTTTAACAAACGTTTGCAAGTGGTCTCTTATGGTTGCTATTAAAAACGTGGTCGAATGTTTGTAAGTATTTATAGTCGTACTATGTGATATTATAATGTTGCAATGGGATTATGGTCCAACACCAAGACTATGGTCCCTAAATTGTGATCAATCGGCCAAGAACGAACAATAATGTATTTATATTTCAACAACCTATTTACACAATCTGCATAGACAGTGACAAAAAATTATATTCAGTAATGCTAACAACACTAGGGTCAGGTTGTCAAGACTTGCCAAAATAAAATAAGTTTCCTATTTTCGTTTGTTAAAATAGTTGATTATGTCGATATCTACGGTCAATTTCTCAAAATTAAAATTCAACAAAAAGATAAAAACACGAGGGCTTTGTTTGTGAGAGTCTAAATTAAACGATAAGTTGATAAATGCTAGTAAGAAAAATCAATCTTACTAAAGTTCCCAATTCAAGATCATCTCATCTCATTGTCATTTTGATTTAATTTCCCTAGGTTTATTGGTTCTAACAAAGCACTACAACCAATTATTGTTATCTAATTAAATGGGTATGATAAGTTCTATAGTAATTAACACTACGAGAAAAAAAAAAGTCTCTTCACGGTCATCTTCTTGGAGTTAATGTCTTAAATAGAGTGTATCTTGTAGTTTATAAACACAAATTATATATTTAATAAAATAAGAGTTATTTTATTAATATTTAGACTCCATTAATTCAATCCAATAAACTAAGATCCAAGGTTATTTTATGAAACTTAAACATGTTTGTAGAGATATACAGGTGGATCACGTTTAAGTGATAACCTAAACGGTCTTGGTAGATGGATAAGACTGAGTACCTTATTCTAGTGACACTACGAATATGACTTATTTTGTAGATGTTACAATTGTTGTAAAGTGCTACAAATGGTTTGATCCTAAACATTAAGGCATCAACCTCTCATTGGCCCAAAAGGTGTTAGTTTATTATTGGATTATAAATTATTTGTTCATTAGAGGGATAAGTGATATTTAAGAAGTTAGATGTAATTATAAGGGTAAAACAGTATTTTGACCCAGCTATAGCTATGAGCAATTTGTGAAGGGTTGACTCACTGTTGATTGGTTATATCTGTGGACACGGAAATAAAACTACAGTACAAAGAGTGCAGCTATCGGTCTTTTGTGGAGTGATCGATAGTTAATGAAAATTGATTAAGTTAATTAAAGAGTTTAATTAATTAATCTTACATCATCAAAACTTCTAATCTATAGGTCCATAAGGTCCCCATGTTAGCTCACTAAAGGATATATAAAAGGAATGGTTTGAATTATTCAAATCAATTGCATATTAATGAAATTAATATAATATGGTTAATTATAGATGTGATCTATAATTAAGAAAAAAAATATTTGAATAATATTCAAATATTAAAGAGATGTATACATACAAATATGTGATAATTATATGTTGATTAATTCTAAATTAAATATGATTTAATATAGTCATTTAATTGATTAATTAATGGTTAATTAATTCATTAATTAATTTTTGAAAAGTAAGATAAATAAACATGTGATGTTTATTTATTAATTAATTATATATATTAAATTAGATTTTAATATATATGGTTATTTAATTATTTGGTTAATTAATTAAATAAAAATTATTTAATTAAATTAGAACTAGAGAAGGAATAGAAAAGATTAGGAGAAGGGGGTCACCCTTCCTCTCTATAAATAGGTCTTCATGACCCATGTTTGTGATACGGTTGAATTGAGAAATTTGAATCCTAGTCTCCTACTACTTTTCTCAAAATCTCTCTTTTTTTCTCTACTACTTCTTTTTCCTCTTCCAAGTCTTGGAGACCACACATCCAATTCTTGGGATCCGAGAATAACAAGGTTTCACTTAAGGTGGTGTCCCTTGATCATTGAAGAGACATTTCGAAGAAGACGCAGAGGGAATTATGAAGAATTTGGGAATTTACAAAGGTAAAGTTTAGCTCTTCCCTCTTTTCTTCTCTTAAATGCATGCTAATATTGATTGTTTATCCATTATGTTATTATTTTTATACCGTATTTTGTTTATATAAAATTGAAAACAAAATTGCAAGGTGATCACTTGCTTTCGCTTAGAATTCGATCCCTTCGCATCTTGGCATCGTAAGAAGAAGTATCAGGAAAAAAGCTCTCTCCGATAATAATTCTAGGATTTAGAGTAGGGCTGAGTGTGGGATGATTATTTTGTTAATTTTCTGTTGCAATAATGATTGTAGGATAGACAATTTAAGTTTGAGGTAGTTGTTATAGTCATGAGTGTTAACTAAGTTTGAATAAGTTGAATATTGTGTTTGAGATAAGTTTGAGTAGGGGTGAGTGTCAAATGATTGTTTTGTTACAAAAAGGATTGTAGGATTGATTTAAATGTTATATTTATCAGTGTTAATTAAGTTTGAATGATGTTTCCATGAGAGGAGTAAATTTATCGTTTTCTTTTTAATATTATTATATTATATAGAATATGTACTCTGTTTTCTTATCTAGAATTTTCTCTCAGTGGATTTTTTCCTAGTAAGATTTTAACGAGACGTATTTCATATATAATGAGCATTTAAGGGAGAATATTAAAAATATGTTAAATTAGGTGTATTGTAGATGCCCATTATTAGTGTTCATTGGCCAAGTGTCGCTTATCCATTACCCTGTGTGTTGTCCATGTGTCTTAAGATTACACACTATTAGTGTCTATGTAATCCACCTCCTACTTGCTAAATTTCCTATAAATAGTGACATTTTGTGCATTTTGGAAGCCACACATATTGGTGATCAATCCAAAAAGATTAGAGAAAGTGGAGAAATCCATCCTTTGTTATTTTATTTAATTTTTGTTATTTATTTATTTTATTATATATTATTGTTATATTATAATTTCTTCATATCTGTATTCTCGTTGTGTTCCTCAAATTCACAACAATCATTATCATTATTATTATTGTAAAAATAAAGTTAAAAGAGTTCTACCATGCATATAAACTTTTAGAATAACAACAATATTATATATTAGGTCAAATAAAATAATTTGAAAATACCTATAAGAAAGATTGATATACACTTATGTAATTTTGTCAAAGCATTTTAATCATGCAATTATGCTTACAATCAAACTAACACATACTAGTTTAGAGAAAAATATTCATAGAAATTACACACATCACTATAGTTTTATTTTCTATGTAGTAGTTAAAGAAATGTCAAAAAAAAAAAAAAAGTTGTCTTCAATAAGCATAGCTCATCTTTTCTTGCTTAATTAAGGTTGTCAACTACATTTTTAGCCTCCCTCAAACACACATAATCTTCTCCAAATGAGTGTTTATCTTTAAATACTAAATATAGAACTTTGGGAGGAGAAATTGAGGAAGAAAGAGTAACAAACTAAGAAGAATAGACTCAATGTGTGTTGATAAAACCATAAAAGTAAGGAAAAAAAATACTTATATAGTTGTAGAAGTTGAGGATCGTTACAAAATTTTTGAATTTTAATATTTTAAAATTAGATTAATGTGATCTTTAAAAGATACGATGAAATTGCTCTCTTCGAATTATCATGAAATTGAACCCAAAGATGTGATCTTTAAAAGATATGATGATATAATATAACAATTTAAAAAGAAAAGAAAAAAGATATAGTTAGAATAGTGAAGGAAGAAAAAAATGATGAATTATTTGATTTCCAACTTAGAATTATAGCAAATAAAAAGTTTTAGTAATTAAAAGATACAAGAATCCAAAAGTTTTTTTTTTTTTTTTTTTTTTGAAAGCTAAAATACCAAAAGTTTGTGAAATATTTTATTGTAGTTATAAAATGTCTTTTAATTGAGTTTTAATTATTTTTTAATCAGTAAGTTACTAATTAAAGAATAAAAACTTTTTTTCCCTTGCAAATCTCGTTGGGTGGAGATTAGTGGGTTACTAAAATCTTGCTTAGCGCAAAAAGAAAAAAAAAATGAAGCAAGCAATCTAGGATTGATGCGTCAATTCAACCATCACAAGCTCATAAGAATAAAGAAAATATTAAAGAATACTTAGATAAATTAAAAAAATTACGCTCGAAGTCTCGTAATCTTACAATTGGACTTGAACTAACTTTTGAATTAGAAACACGAACTCCATTAACTCACCATGACAATATAGCCAAAATGGATCAATATGTATAATCTAATGGCCAAGCTTTAGACAGACTCACAAAACCTGAAATGTATGCCACATCATATATCTTAGTAAAATGACAACATATTCAACATATTTAGAAATGATAATTTTTTTTAGAAACAACTACTTTCTTTGAAAAAAAAAAAAAGAAAGAATACAAGGGCTTGTTCTTCTCCTCAAAAGATCTCACAAGAAAACACACATCCTAGTATACCAAAGAAATCGACCTTTCTCTTTGAAAGGCGGATAGAGGTGGAACTCCTAGATTGTCAACTGAACATTCCTTTAATGGGCAAATGAAAGATCAAAGAGCAAGAAGCAATTCCAAAAAGGTTGATTTAGGTTTTCCTCCGCCTTCCGACAAAGGTTGCAACAAAATAAACATTAAAGAAGGTAAACATAAAATAATATCTAAATTATTTTTAAAAATAAACAATAATTTTCAGCCTCGGTGGTTCATGTCACATGAGCTCTAGTTACTCATCGTGACAATATAGCCAAAACACGTCATGGTTTGATTGATACAAAAATTAACAAAATGCACAAAAAGCTCTCTAAAAGGTGTTACAACAAAAAACTTTCCCCCGAAAATGAGGAGAAAAGGATTAAAAGTGCTGACAAGAAGCTATTTTGCAAAGAAAAATTCGTGGCGTTGAGACGATACATGTTAAACAAACATGGGGTTTCATCTCAAAATCAATAAGCAATAAAAAGAGTATCACATGTATTTTATAAAGATTGTGAGGTATCCCATCTGTCTAGTGTGGGATCATAAACATGCCTATGGTGATAGTACCTCTTTAAGTTCATTATTCTTGGACTAGATCCATTGTTTTTTCTTTAGACTAAATAGGCGTTTAAACTTCATGGACTCTGATACCATATTAGATAAGCGAAAATTATTTGGTGCATGCATTTCTGGCATCTCGGTGCTACCAACGTTTAGCATGAGGAACTACGACGTTGAGTGAGGCATTGTAAGTTTATTAAGTTATTTCATAGCGTTGAGATGCTATAAGACTTAATCTCAGTGCTACCCTTACGAGAAAAATGTCTTGATGGAAATATGTAGCAGCGTTTTGACGCCTCTTTTGGGTTGAGACATTATCACCTCAAGTATTATGGCTTGAAATTCATCTTTCTTGACTTTGTTTCTCAATTTAGGTCCAATTAACTTCTTTTTTATCTTGATTTGTCCAAAATGTTATAAACAACTTCAAAGTGTTCGACCTCTAGAAAATAAATAACTAAGCATATAAGACTAAAAAAAAGTAGTATAAATTAAGAACATAACATATTTTAGATGCTATCAAATACTAAGAACAAAAAGTTCAATCGATTTATCATCTACTCCAGTAAATAAATTCAAATATTCGTTCATGCGATTTAAGATGCATAGGACAAAGTTTAATCATGGAAGTAAGTGAACACCAAAAAATGTATATTAAAGAGTAACGAGAATCAAGCGATTACAAATACTTTTAGCAATTATCAACAAAGGACATTTGAAACGTGTTTTCTTTAACCCCAAAGTAAAAAGAGAATTTCACATGCCCAAAATGTTGGGGAAAAAAAACATGTTTTTCATATCGAGATCATTCAATAGAAGTTTATGCTACATGAGTGATCTCTAACTACACTAACTACTCTAAATAAGACTGGTAAAACTCTTAAAGTCAAAATGAGTACATAATAACTTGTAGTTCTCTTATATTACGTACTTTTTCGGTTCACATTAAAATATTTTCTTCATAAATAATTAATGTTATTAGACTTTACATCATTTTTATATGATGATGGCCAATAATGAATGAAAGTAGTACACACCATTCACGAGTTGACATAGTGATCCATGAGTATCATAGGTGCCATAATGCCTATCTACTTCGAATTTAATACCCTATGAATTTCCTTGACAACAAAATATTGTAAGGCCATGAAAACTAAATTTCAACACGAAAAATAAATGAGAACAAACATGCATAGAGTAGAAGTATGCTCAATATTATCAAAGAGGGTATTTAGTCCACCACAATGATCGGCCCACTCACTCAAGTTACTTGGGTTGGTTAAAATAATCAACTCATTGTTTGGCCACATACTTTGTAATCTAACGTTGAATAACTCAGCTTTACCAACTTTATTTCAACAATATTTACTATTGAAACCTACAAATTTATCAAAAATTACATTTTCCTCTCTCTCCTTCCTACCATGTTCCTAATAACTCCACCACAAAAGAATATTAATAATTAGAAAAGAAGAGCAAATTGCAAAATCCATCCATATCAATTTCCAAGTCTATTCTAGAACTCTATTCTAAATCTAAACCAAATTCAGAATATAACATTTACCTTGAATGAAATTTGGATATAGTCCAAACTTCATCTCAAATATTTTGGAAAAAAAATGTAAAATTCAAATGTAAATCATCTGATCTAGGGTTGATCTCAAATTAAGAAAAGTTTCAACATTCATATTAAGATTTAAATGAAATTGAATATCAAAAGGTTACAATAAGAAATTTGAAAATTTAAACAACTTTTCAAAAGAAAAAGTAAACATAAAAAAGAAAAAGTAGCAAAAGAAAAAAACAGTATACAAATGTCGAAGCTCTAGATTAAACAACTTTGCAATCTATTTAACTCCACAACCCAACTTTATAACTCAATTAAGTACCCCAAATGCCCCCAAAAGTGTTTCTTAACCAAAGAGAGAGAGAAAGAAAGAAACCCAGAAGAAAAAAAATCAATTATTGAAGTGTTCACTTTTATGGATGTGATAATGATATTTCTATTGTGTCAAAATCTTAAAAAAGGGATGCCAATGAAAAACACATTAAAAACGTTTGACAATCAAAATTAGTTTTTTTCTTCTTTTAAGAAAAGTTTATAGAACAACATGCTTCACTTTAAAGCACTAAACACACAATCAAAATTGATTCTTCCCAACTAAATGAATTGCTCCAAGTCTCAAGGGTTATTTCAAACTGCAACGTAGTATGCATCAATTTAACAAACAAAACACACACAATTGAACCAATTGATCCAGAGAAATTCTTCTCAAAACGAAGGTGAGATAGACATCTCAATATTTCCTCGTTTTCATAAAAATTATAATATCGACAAAAGTGATGAATCAATATTTTCATTATATCGTAAAAAAATCTACGAAACAAAAGAAAAGCAATAAAATGTCGCTAATGTAAATATAATATAAATAATAAATATGTTATCTTATTTAAAAATTATAAAAAAGTTTGTTTACTAATTTAAATTTATTTTTTGAATTTTTGTTTTTATAATATTTTTTAGAAATATCCTTCGATATTTTCGTAAAATTAAAACCTTGATATTTCCATCAACACATTTTAAACCCTGGGTGAGATTAGATTTCAAGTCTTGATTCAATGAACATCCAAATAAATGGTAGCAAATTCGCAATATGGTTCTGAAATCTGATCATATACGATAATGCAAGAAAGAAAATAAATTCTTACAAGGATCTAACACCTTTTGCTGTTTTATGTTTTCAAAATTATTAAGTTGATAGATAATTAGGATTCATTTTTGTAAATTCTAAAAACAACATTTTGTAGGTTTCAATACATCCAAATTTTAATTTGAAATTTTAAAATGTAAAATAGATTAAATAGATAAAACCAACGGTAAACATGGTATTTCATGTTGTAGACTCAAATTCATACTTCTTTTAAATTAGAATATGTGTTATATAACATATTATAAATTATATTAAACTTAATAACAAATATACAACATTTTTTAAGGATAATTTTCAAAGATAGAAAAAATGTCAAACTATTAACAGAAATAGCAAAAAAACTTATAGACATATATAGACTTCTATAAACGTCTATCGGTGATAGACTTCAGTCAATTTCTATCACTGATAGACTTTTATCAACCTCTATTAAATAAGATTAAAATTTTGCTATTTTGTGTAAATAGTTTCCCTTATTTTTCTATTTTTGAAAATCCCCTTTTTTAACATACAACATATTCTTAAATTAATTAATAATAATATATATTAAACCTAATATTTAGTGGGTAACAACTAGTTTTATGGTTTATAAATACATTATCAAACACATTTCAAACAATTGTTTAAATTGGAATCCAGTTTCTGAATATGCCATCAAACACATATCTAAAAACATGAAATACAACTTTGTTTCCATCGAATCACTTGTTTTTGAATTTCTGTTTTCCGATTGCCTACCAAATCAACTCTAATATACTCTCTGAACGTAAAATACCCCATCACTCTGTTCAGCCAAAAATGAAAATGATTTACGGATATGTGACATTCATAATTTCATTTTACCCTATCTTTACATGGTCAGCAACTTAGCTTTAGATTTAAAAGCAGGAAACTATTAGAATGACACCGTGTGTCGTTCGGTTGATGAAGGGAAATCGACTTCCTGAAGCGAATGGGGTTAAAAAAATGAAATTGAGGCAACAGACATTCAGTACCATCCTACAGCCAAGGACAAGAAGGAAAAAGGTTAGGGTATTTACTCTTACGGCCTTATCTTTACATGTTTTGGAAGGACAGCACTTAGTCCACATCTTTCAGTTGACGAAGAGATTCGCTTTCCTGGGAGAGAAACAGTTAAACATAAGAAATTGAGTCAACAAACTACCATATAACAAAACAAGACAACCCCTCATCCCGAGGGGGAGAAAAGGGTCCGACGACTCGAACCTCATGAGGTTGTTGGAATTGAGACAGAGATTTCAGCTGGGAGCTTTCCATGTTTGTAAGTAATTGCACGACAGTCTGCAAATGAGGAATGCTGCAAACATTCGGAATCAAGTAAACCAAGACAGAGGCCAAATTGATCAGTGCACAGAACTATCTTAAAATGCATCATAGAACACTTGTTCTTGTGGAGGGTAAAGTAAAAGTAGAAGCAATTTTTACTAGATATACCAAAGGACAAGAACAAAGTAGTAATTCAGACAATATAGTGAAATATCTGCTTATTGGATAACTTACAATGTCATCGGGGGGTCATCCATTGATATTAATTCCTTCGGGCCAACAAAAAAAAAAAAAAAAAAAAAAAAAAAAAAAAAAAAAAAAAAAAAACTAAAGGATAATTACTAAAGCTCTTCGAAGTTGAAGTCCATAGGGAAACATGAAGTCTAACGAGAGACCATACATCCGAGGGGTCACTCTCCATACCTCTAAACACTATCTTATTCCGCTCACCCCAAAGATCCCACAAGATAGCACACACATGGACAACCCATAAAAATTGTTCCCATTCACGAAAAGTAGATTTTGGAACTCCTAGATCATATCACTAGTATCCCTAGGCAAGCATGAAATCAAAAGTACGGAAGAAGCATTCCCATACAAATTTCACAGACGCATGTCTCCACAAAATATGATCCAGGTCTTCTTCCACCCTCTGATAGAGAATGCAACAGCATAAGCCCACTAACAAGGGCAACTTCCACGACAATTGATCATGAGTGTTAACTCTTCCATGTAAAACCTGCCAAGTAAAGAAGTTTACTTTCTTTGGAATCTGAATCCTCCACAAAGAAGAGAAAACAAATCAACTAATCAGAGAAGGGTCCAGTATGCAACAAAAGAAAGATTTACAAGAGAACCCTCTTAAAGGTTCAGGACCCCAAACACGAAAATCCTTTTCACAATCCTAAAGTCGCACTCCCAAATCAAAGACATGAGAGGAGAAACATCCATTTCCTCTTTTATCAAACAACGAGTGCCTAAACCCACAAGAAAAGGAAATGAAGCTCTCCAACCACACCAATAGTGGGTTTCATTCCCTTTCCCCACCACTCAATGGACAAGGTGAGAGACAGAAAGAGAGGAGCTTATAAGAAATATCTTTTCACAAATTCCAATAGATGCCTTTTGACTCCGGCCGACAACCACTCAAAAGGGTTAATAGGTTTCTTAGCAATCTCCTATCTCACCAGATGTGATCCATTACCTTCTTCAACTCTTTCCCAAAGGAAGTTATGCATGAGCTTCTCGATATTCTTATAGACCAAGCTAAGGGCTCTGAACATGGAGGATTAGTAAACGGGAATACCACTCATAACAGAAAGAATAAGGATTACTCTACTAGCTTTGGAGAAAAAGCTTTTCTTCCACGAGACCAATTTTTTTCTAAGCTTACCACACCAGGATTCCAAAAAGAGTCTTTAAATTGCTTCCAAGGGGGAGCCCTAAGTAATAGGAGGAAAAAGAACCTAAGTCACAGCTCACCTCCTCAACCCAACTCTTGTGCTTCTCCGGGTCACAGTAAAGACCCATAATCTGACACTCACCCATGACCCTAAGCCCTGACATGGTTTCAAAGAAGGCTAGAATATGGTTTAGCAAAAAGAAAAACTCAACCTCTTCAAAACAGAAAGGGTTGGTATCATCGATAAATTAAAGATGGGATAAGGCCACTTTCTCCTGGGGATAAGGCCACTTTCTCCTGGCCGACCTCTAAGAGTTTAATCACTTGAGCTTGCACTCCCTTAGTAACGATCATACTCAAGATATCTACCACTAACAGGAAGAGAAAAGGGGGATAAAGGGTTAACTTGTCTAAGGCCTCTCGTATGCTTTATCTTACCCCTCGGACTACCAATGATAAGACAAAAGTAGCTAACATTCCTTGTTCAACTCCACATCCACATTCTTCATTTATACACAAACCCTGTCTTTTCCAAAACCTTGTCCAAAAAATCCCAACCCACTAGTCCTTTTTTATTTATTTATTTATTTTTTTAATATAAGAATCCACTAGACCTTTTCAAAAGCAATTTTGCAGACCATTCCTTTATTCTTGTGTCTGTAATCCTCTATGGCTTCATTAGCTATAAGAGCTTGCTCAAGAATCTGCCTCCTGGCTATAAACTTTCCTTGCAGCCAAGAAATTGTCAATGGGGGAAACTTTCTTAAACGATTAGCTAGGACCTTAGCAGAGATTTTTTAAACACACGTGATGAGTCGATGGGGGGAAAGTCCTTAATATTGCTGGCTTTATCTTCTTTGGGATAAGGCACACAAAGGTTTTGGAGATGGAATTGTTCTAGATGCCCCTTTCAAAGAATTCCTTAAAAACTCCTTCTAAATCCCCCTTTACACAATCCCAATTATCATGCCATGGAGAAAGCATCTAAACATGGGGATTTATTCCTATCATTCCCAAACACCGCTCTCCTGATCTACTCAAGGGAAAAGGGAGCAAGCAACTCGGCCCCTACCCTTTCAGAAATAGAATGGCCATCAATACCATGAACAAAGGATTTAGGAATTGCCTCTGAACTATAAAAGTTAAGAAACGAGGATAGTAGCTCCTCCTCAATATCCTTTGCTATTTGAACAATCTCCCTACTATCACTTTCCAAAGAGCCAATGGTGTTCTTACTTTTCCTACCACTGGCCACCCTATGAAAGAAAGACCGAGTTACAATGCCCTCCTTTAGCCACTATCCTCCTCCTCAATATCCTTTGCTATTTGAACAATCTCCCTACTATCACTTTCCAAAGAGCCAATGGTGTTCTTACTTTTCCTACCACTGGCCACCCTATGAAAGAAAGACCGAGTTACAATGCCCTCCTTTAGCCACTATCCTCCTCCTCAATATCCTTTGCTATTTGAACAATCTCCCTACTATCACTTTCCAAAGAGCCAATGGTGTTCTTACTTTTCCTACCACTGGCCACCCTATGAAAGAAAGACCGAGTTACAATGCCCTCCTTTAGCCCAAATGACCATTAGCCATTTGCCTCCAGCTGCGGGTCTCTTTCCTGATTAGGTCAACAAATTCCACCATCAAAGTCTCCCTTGTCCTCGTTTCAAAGAATCATCCAACCTCTAGATTTTCCCTCCCTCTCCGCCATATCAATTTAATATGAAATTTGTTGATTACAATATATCACTGGGAAACAAAGCATTTACTAATGTGCTTCAATAGTTGTTATGAAATTTATCAGAAATCATGGGTTTCTTTAACAAAGAAATACTGTGCGAGCATATACATTTGAAAACATAGAAACAGAATTAATTCCACCAAGGCATGTTCAAGGACAAAAAATAACCTTTCTAGTCCCTTCTCAACATATGCATCTAATGACGAAACCACCTGTGGCATCTGCTCTAAGATCTGCATCACAACATGAGAGGGGAAAGTACAATCAGAAGTCCTTTTGCTAAGAAATAAATAAAAGAAGAAATAAGAACATGTTCAGGTTATTAACTGATGCTACATACTTTCCCAATATTTTTAATAGTAGGTGTTTTCGCCAAAAGATTCTTTGGCAACTTTGTTAACTGAGCCTGCAGCCAAGACAGAACTATGTGACAAACTGAACTGAAAATCTGAAAGCAATGCAATAAGAGAAAAAATCTCAAACAAATTGCATTCAGCCAATATGACTAAAACTCCGAGAGTTGAATCCATCTCACATAGACAAAATGTGAAGAGAAAAAACAGAGTTAAATTCCAATTCAATTATATAAGTATGGATAATTGAAATTATGACTTCGAATGCAAACAATAATTGCACAGTTAATTTTCTGTACAATATTACACAAATTATAAGATAACGTGATTTCTCAATTAACTGAAGCTAGAAAGTGGAAACGATACAAAACGAACAATTAAGATTTGGAAATTCAATAATCCATTCATATGATTCAAGATCGTCATCAACATTCCTAAAGACCTCGCAAGAGAGAACGAAAATGAAATTTACAAAAAAAAAAAAAAAAAAAAAAAAAAAAAAAACATATATCGAACAAATTCAGGCATCACCGCTACCGATCGTACTCCGAAGAGTACCGTTCGAATTGAAGCTTCAGATAACAAAAACAATAGAGAGAGAGAGAGAAGGAGAAAGAGAGCATGCCTGAGCCGAAGAAGATTGCTGCATGAGATGAAGGAGATTTGAAGTGGATCGTACCGACTGAGAAATGTGGTCGGCCACCATGGCTTTGGCTGTTCCATCTCTATTGCTTCGACCTGATGCGGAAGCTGTCGCCATTGTTGGCCTCTCTCTCTCTCTCGATTAATTTTAAGTTAAAGAACACAATCTTGTCTTTTATCGGCTTTCTTTTTTCTTTTTCTTTCCAAATTCCAAACTCCAAATATTTTAGTCCGTTCTAATCTAATTTAGTAAGTAAAGTTTTAATATTTTGGTTTAATGTGTGTTGGTTTAGTTCCAAATGATCTTGTCCAAGTGTAATGTAGGTTTTGATGTCATAACCGCTTAGATTTCACTTACCTATGATCACTTTTCTACATATATAACCTTTATTAAAATGAAAATCTCTCTCTCAAAAAAATAAAAATAAAAATCACGAGGACGATTATGAAAAAGTAAAGTAGATTTAACACAGAATACAAATATCACAAGATGCACTAGTGGAAAGAAACTTCACTATGCAAAGAGTTTAGTAATACCTATCCGCTATACTTCATCTTTAGTGACTCATGTATAGTTTTGAGCTCTCCTCACTTCCACAATAACACTTCTTCAAATTTTGTATGAGATCCAATCTATTGGGTTTTATGTCCTAAAACTTCTAAATAGTAAATGTAACATTTGACCGGTCATTAATAAAGTGTTATTAATATTTATTACAATAAATAGTTATTGTTATCTTGTATTTATCTTGCCCAAATAACCTTAATTCAATAAACTAGCTACAGGGATCGAATTCCGTAGCGGAAGCATTTTGTTAGAACGCCTTGAATCTTGCAAATCGATTTTACATTAAACAAAACAAAATATATACATGTAAATTAGCATGCTTTTGGGAAAAGATTAGAATGATTCTTACCTTTGTAGATTTCCAAGTGCCACGAATAATCCTCTCCTAGTTCGAACGAACGAATCTCCAGCGATCTTGATCATAAACAATTTCTTGAACAATCTAGAACACTACCACGAGAGCAACCTCGTTATTTTCTAAGATTTCAATAAAGGGATAGGTGGTATTCGACTATTGGGACAAGGAGGGGAGAAAAGGGTTTTGGAGAGTAGAGAGGATTTTCTTTATGCCTTAGAGAAAATTCTGTACAATAACACTATAGTGTTGCATATTGTGTTCTGTGTATTCCCGAAGGGTCATAGGAAGGTCTTTATATAGAGAAGGGTCAAACCCTTTTCCTAATAGTTTCCTATTCCATAATTAATTAAATAATAGTTATTTAATTAATTAGCTCATTTAATTAAATAATAATTATTTAATTAATTAGTCCAGTTAAATAAGACTTATTTAATTTTAATTTGTACAATAATTAAATAACTATTTATACATTAAACCCAATTTAATGTATATATTTAATTATCATATACATCTCATGTATATGTGCAAAACCTCTTTATTAATTATTTCTTTGTGAAACTAATTCACTTGAATTAATTAATTTGAATCTTATTCAAGTATCACTTTCCAATTTAATTATAGATCATATCCATAATTATATATTAATCATATTAATATATAGTTTCCTTAAATTAATTTGAACAATTCAAATTATCTCTCTTAAGTATCTACTAGTGAGCTAACAAGGGGACCTGGTGGACCTGTAGATCAGAAGCTCCAACTATATGAGACTAATTTGCTAAACTCATTAACTAAATTAATCAATATTTGTTAACTGTGGGTATACTTCACTAAAGACCCACAGTTGCACTCTTCTCACTACAAATACATGTGTCCATAGATATAGACCAATACCAGCAAGTTAGTTCTTCACGAGTGTCCGTAATTCCAACTGGATCAAATTACAATTTTATCCATGGGTTACCTTTGACTCCTTAAATACCAATGCTTCTCTAATGAACAACTTGTTTATAGTCCAACCAATAAACAGAAACCCCTCTCAGGCAAACGAGAGGATAGGGTCCTTTGTTCAAGTCTCGGAGACACCACTTAAGAGAACACTTATCTACTTACCCTTAAGGTAGGAAGGAGGAAATTCCATCTTGTATTATTATGTTCCCAGCTCTCTACTCGTTTTTTCCCCAAAATGGTAGACATATTGAGTGGGTGAACTGGTCACCCTCACCCATGCAAATCAAAGGACAATCCCTCGTGAACAGGAGTTCATAATATACTAAGGATTAAGACTAAGTCACCTAGGTCATCTTATTGAAATAGGAACCTAACTAGTGAACGATGTTATATCTAGTGGTTACTATTTCGCGGTCCAATCTTATGCAAACTCATTACACATGACACCCCCACTCGCGTGTCACCTACATGAATGCATTGGATCATTACGTTTGTATCAAATATAAAGTGGGTCGTATCCATAGTGTTACTAGGCTAAGGTACTCGATCTTATCCCTATACTATAGACCCTTTAGGTTGTATCTTGAACATTGATCCATGTATGTCTCCACATACAGTTCAAGACTCATAAGACAGCCTTGAATGTTAGTTTATTAGATTTAGGGTTGTTAAGACAAAATAGATAACAATACAAGCAATAACATTTATTGAATTAACATCCATAACTCTTTATTGACGATGGTCAATTAATAAAATTTACTATCTATGAGTTTTAAAGCATAAAACCAAACAAATTCCCACTTGAACTAAAACTCTAGTCAGTGGGTTGTACACAATCCAAAAGGCGGGATAATGTTAAATACAATAAACTAGGGCATTCACATATCCATTACACATCTTCCACTTACCCTAGATTATACAATGTACATGTCTCGTAGACCTAGATTATCTAGATGACACTTGAACACTTTAGCCGAAAGAGCCTTCGTAAATGGATCAACAATGTTGTGCTCTAAGGCAATCTTTGTGACGATCACATCTCCTCTTTGTATAATCTCCTATATCATATAATACTTCTTTTCAATATGCTTTCCTCATTTTTCACTGTGAGGTTCTTTAGAGTTGGCTACTGCCCACTGTTGTCACGGTATCTGATGGGCAAGTCCATATTTGGAACCACTTCCAAATCACTTAGGAACTTCCTTAACCAAACTGCTTCCTTTGCAGCTTCACACACAGCTACTTACTTAGCTTCCATAGTGGAATCTGCAATGCATCATTGCTTGATGCTACGCCATACTACAGCTCCCCCGTTCAGGGTAAACACTGATCCTGGCGTGAATTTCCTAGAATTCTTATCAGTTTGGAAATTGGAGTCTGTGTATCCTTTAAGGATAAAATCCTTAGCTCCATACATCATCTTGTAGTCCTTTTTTCTCCTAAGATACTTGAGGATGTTCTTAACCGTTGTCCAATGGTCTAACCCTAGATTGAACTGGTACCTACTGACAATTTCCACTGCATAAAAATGTTTGACCTAGTGCAGAACGTAGTATACATTAAGCTGCCTACAGATGAGGCATAGGGAATACATCGCATATCCTCAACTTCTTGAGGTATCTTAGGACACTGTTCCTTAGACAAATGAACCCCGTGTCTGAAAGGTAATAAACCCTTCTTAGAGTTTTGCATCGAATATGAGTTGCTTGAGATAAGGCTAGCATTCTGTTCTTGCGATCCTTGATGATTTGAATCCCAAGTACATTTTGTGTCTCTCCCAAATCTTTCATTTGGAATTTGGCTGTTAACCATTCCTTAATGTCAATAAGGTACCCTACATCATTCCCAATGAGTAGGATATCGTCCACATAAAGTATTAGAAAAACTACTTTATCGTTGATGATTTTCTTGTAGATACAAGGTTCATCAACGTTTTGATCAAAACCAAAAGATTTGATCGCTGTATCAAATCTAATGTTCCAAGATCTGGATGCCTGTTTCAACCTATAAATGGATCGATTCAACTTCCAAACTTTTTGCTCTTGTCCTTGGGCTATGAACCCTTCGAGCTGAAATAAAGATATTCTTCTCAAGATTTTCATTCAGAAAAGCAGTCTTGACATCCATTTGTCATATCTCATAGTCATAATATGTGGCTATGGACAAAAGAATTCTTATAGACTTAAACATAACAACAGAGGAAAAAGTTTCCTCATAGTCTACCCTTTCTCTTTGGGTATAACCCTTTGCTACAAGTCTAGCTTTGAAGACCTTTCCAGCTACATCTCTCTTTCTTTTGTAGATCCACTTGAAGGAATCATTGAAGGTCCTTGAGTGGAAGCATGGGGTCGGACCAAATACCAAAAATTTACAGAACATAAATTTTACAGCAAAAATATACAGATTATGCATTTAAAAGATAATAGCAGCATGCTTTAAAATAAAGATTACAGAAAAGAAAAAAGGTTTAAGAAACCTTACCCTTGAAGAACTCTTCTTCACGAGATTCCTTCTTCAAATCTTGTCATGAACAATCTCGAACCCTCTAACCGTCAATGAGGACACCATCACGAATGTTACCTCTGTATTCTAGTTCCATACACGAGCATGTAGTCTCTTGTTCTCTGAAGATACTTGAGAATGTTCTTAACTACGGTCCAGTGACCCTGTCCTGGGTTAGACTGATACCTACTGACTATTCCCACAACATAGCAGATGTCTGATCAAGTACAGAGCATCGCATACATCAAACTGCCAACGACAGTTGCATATAGAACTCGTCTCATCTCCTTAACCTTTTGAGGCGTTGTAGGACAAATTTCCTTAGACAAAGTAACTCCATGTCTGAATGGAAGTAGACCCGTTTTAGAGTTCTATATCGAGTACTTGAGCAACATCTTGTCAATGTACGATGCCTGAGATAACGCTAACACTTTATTTTTACGATTCCGAAAGATTTGTATACCCAGAACAAACTGAGCCTCTCTTAAATCTTTCATTTGGAATTGGGTCGCTAGCCAGTTCTAAACTATAGTCGGTAGACCTACATCATTCCCAATGAGTAGAATATCGTCTACATACAACACTAGGAAAACTACTGAACCATTGACGATCTTCTTGTAGACACACGGCTCATCAATGTTTTGGTCAAAGACGTACGATTTGATCGCAGTATCAAACCGAAATTTCCAAGATCTAGACGTATGTTTCACCCATAAATTGACCAATTTAGTTTGCAAACTTTATGCTCTTGACCTTGGGCAATGAATCCCTCGGGCTGCACCATATAAATGGTCTCCTCAAGATTACTATTTAGAAAGGCAGTCTTGGCGTCCATTTACCAAATCTCATAATCATAAAAGGGGACAATAGACAGGATGCAGATCGACTTCAACATGGCAACAGGCGAGAAAGTCTCCTCATAGTCGACTCCTTCCACCTGGGTATAACCCTTTGCCACAAATCGAGCCTTGAAGGTTTGCACCTTCCTATTGGCACCCCGTTTCCTCTTATAGATCCATTTACAACCTACAGGTCTTACCTCATCAAGCTGATCTACAAGATCCCATACTGAGTTGAAGTACATCAACTCCATCTCGAGATCCATGGCTTTGACCCATTCATCTCGGTCAACATCTTTCATTGCCTTTTGATAAGACAATGGATCCTCAACGTCGCCATCGGCTACCATAGCCAGGATTTTCGTGAAACCCAGATAGCGAACAGGTGGGTTCGCAACCCTTCCACTGCATCGAGGTTCCCTCAATTCTTGAGGTCGAACCAACCTACCAAATGAACTATCATCAACAACTCTTGTTGATGAAGCAGGCCTTTCAACAAATCTTGTTAAAGTATCAGTAGTTTCGTCGGAAAGCTCACGTAACACGACCTTACTACGTGGATTGTGCTCCCTAATATGATCATCCTCCAGGAAGTAGCGTTCGTGGAAACAATCACTCTGTTTTCTAATGGATCATAAAAGTAACCCCCTCGAGTACCTTTGAGGTAGCCTACAAAGAGTCACAACCTCGATCGTGGTTCCAACTTCTTTGGATTGGTCTCAAGCACATATTTTGGGCAACCCCATATGCGGAAGTGACGTAAACTAGCTTTATGCTCATTCCACAACTCCAGAGGTGTTCTCGCAACACTCTTGGAAGGAACACAGTTGAGTATATACATTGCAGTCTCTATTGCAAAACCCAAAAATGAGTCCACTAAGGAATCGTAACTCATCATCGAACAAACCATGTCCAACAAGGTTCTGTTTCTTCTCTTCGCTACACCATTCCGCTGAGGTGTACCCGAGGCTGAGAGTTGGGAAATGATTCTATGTTCTATCAAATAGTCCTGGAACCCCGAATCTAAAAACTCTCCACCTCGATCTGATTAAAGTGTCTTAATTCGTCTATCCAATGCATTTTCAACTTCAGCCTTGAACTCTCTGAAATTTTTAAAGGATTCAGACTTCTGTTGCATCAAATAAACATACCCATACCTAGAGTAATCGTCAGTAAAGGTGATGAAATACTCATAGCCTCCCCTGGCTCGCACATTCATAGGACCACAAAGGTTAGAATGCACTAACTCTAGAGGCTCTTTGGCTCAAAGTCATCTTACCCTCAAGGAAAGATTCGCACACCGGTAAAGAATTTTCTTCTAACTCACTTAGAAGGTCATTCTTCACCAACCTCTCAATCCTATTGAAGGTGCCAAAGTTGGATATTTTCTTTTGGAGAAACACGTTGACGTTTCTTTTAAGTTACGACAGTTTTAAACATCTCTATGTTATGGAGGAAACTTAATGCGAACGGTCTTAGTACATACAAGTTATTTTCCAGTTTTGTTGTACAGATCTCAACTCCATCTTTATGAATAAATACTTTATCCACATTAAAATTAGGAGTATATTTAAACTTTAACAAGCACTTTGCAGAAATTAAGTTCCTTTTCAACTCAGGAACTACAAATACATCTTGTAAAATAAGAAATTTCTTCTGTAAAGTCAAGTGGACACCTCCCACTGCCACAGCTGAGACGACGTGCCTGGTGCCTACTTGCATCGTCATCTCACTAGCCTCCAACTTCCGCCAGGATCTAATCCCCTGAAAAAAAGAACAAACATGATTAGTGGCGCTCGAATCAATTATCCAGGCAGGATCATCATTCTCCACTAAGCAAGTTTCCAAAACTAGTAAATCACATTTACCTTGTTTTAACTTAGCCTTGGCCGCCTTCTTCTCCTTAAGCCAGTGAGGACAATTCCTCTTCCAGTGTCCATCTTGGTTACAGTAGAAACACTTTCCTTGTTAACGGGCATCGGATGCCTATTCCGCTAGGCGACAGGTGGTGGGTTAGCAAGCGTCTTCCCCTTCCCCTTACTACCCTTCTTCTTCTTCCACTTTCCAGTGAAATGAGTAGAAGGTGCAGACTTCGTACCAGAGGTCAAACCTCGATGGGAGGTCTTTGAAGACAAGGCAACATTTGCTTCACCTCCCCTCTTCTCCTTACTTTTCAGTAAGGATTGATATGTCTGCAACTCGTTGAGTAAAGTTGTAAGGGTATAGTCAACTTTGTTCAAAATCGCATTGCTGACAAAGTGCAAGAAGCTTTCCGGCAACGAACGCAGAATTATGCTAACCTAGCTGCCCTCATCGATCCTAGATTCATTCATCTCTACCACATTGAAGTGGACCATCATATTAAGCACGTGTTCACGAATAGAGGTTTCTTCCTCCATTTTGGAGTCAAAGATGTATTTTAGAGCCTCGTGCTTGAGTTGTCCAGATGCTTGTTCAAACATCCCCTACACGGACTCCATGATCTCACGCGCTGAGATCATGGGCTCATGCTTCTTAGCCAACACGTCGTCAAGACTGGCCAAGATATAAGCTCGGGCCTTCTCATTCGTCCATGTCCAGCGCTCATAAGCCTCCCAAACATTTCAAGCGGCATTAGAAGGTGGAATAAGAGGACGCTCCTCCGTAAGGGAGAAGATGAGATCCTTGATGATTAGTATAGTCATGATCATATGTTTCCAACTAGCGTAATTGTTGCCGATTAGCTTATCGACACTAAGTAAAGCAATTATGGTTGTATCCATTTTAAAACCGTTGCTAAAAAATGAACAAACTTTTATAAGTCTAAACCACATTTTAACACCAATTTTCATTTTAGTAAAATAGTTACCAAGTACTCTAAGTGATAAAGACTTCTATTTTACAACGATGCCCGAATGATAACTGGCAGAAATGCCAGTTATTATAAGTCTTTTATTTAGAATTATGAGGGCTTAAAAATGCGGTGATAACTGGCAGAGGAAGTGATGGGATTCCAAAAAATCTCAGAACGTTTCTGTGGATCTATATTCTCTTTGTGAAACCATACCAGGAAGAAGAAGAACTACTTCTCTTATGCTCACTAGCACGTTTTAGAGAGAAAAGAGGGAGAAAGAGTTACAACTCTCTCCCAAAATATTTTTTAAAATAAAATAAAATAAAATAATTTATTTTCATAAATCAATTTAATATATATTTATATGATAACTACCTGATATATATATTAAACTATATGTTATATCAAATATAACACATAATCTATAAT
Organism: Benincasa hispida; assembly: GCF_027475165.1. Taxonomy (NCBI): domain Eukaryota; kingdom Viridiplantae; phylum Streptophyta; class Magnoliopsida; order Cucurbitales; family Cucurbitaceae; genus Benincasa; species Benincasa hispida. Next base: position 13,662,329 of record NC_143482.1, read on the forward strand.
TTCTATTCTCTTACTAATGACATTTAATATAAATCCAATTTATATTAAATTTAATTATATGAATCAAATTCATATAATTAATATTTGAATCATATTCAAATATTTATTTTCTCTCAAATAAATTTTATATTATAATGTATCAAAATACATTATAGTAATTATATCATATATAATTAGACTAAATTAATTATATCACATATAATTAATTCCCTCAATTAATTTAAACAATTCAAATTAATCAAAAAATTGATTCTCATTAATTCTCGTTGAGCTACAGAGGGGACTCCATGGACCTGTAGCTTCAATTAAGTTATTCACCATCTGTTAACTGTCGGACATTCCACTAAGGACTGACAGTTGCACTTTTCGCACTATAGATATATTTCTGTGTCCATTGGATATAACCAGTCAATAGTACAATGACCCTTCACAAATTTCTTGTAAATATAGTTAGGCCAAAATTACCGTTTTGACCCTATAGTTACATCTAACTCTTTAAGTACCACTGATCCCTCTAATGAATAATAAACCATAGTCCAACTATGACCAAACCCCTCTCAGAGGAGAGGGTGTGGTGCCATATTGTTCAAGCCTTAAAATTAGCCATTAAGGGAGCAATTTATCTACTTACCCCGACGTTGGGGAAGGAGTGAATTCCTTCTTGTATAGCTGTGTTACTAGCTTCTCAATCAGACGAATCCCTAAAATGGTAGGATCGTTGAGTCGACGATCTGGCCACTTTCACCCATACAAATCAAAGGACCGCCTTCATAGGCAGGAGGAGCTCACAACTCACTCAAGATTCATGTCATGTTACCTATGGTCATCCTGGTGAAATGTAAGTCTATATTATGAACGACGTTATATAATGAGACTAAAAATTTTGTGGTCTGATCTTATACAAACTCCCTTGTATAGAATATCCCCACTCAGGATTAGATCATTTGTAGCACTTTACAATAATTGTAACATCTACAAAGTGGGTCAAACTCGTAGTGTCACCAGGATAAGGTATCCAACCTTATCCATCTACTACAAACCATTTAAGTTATCACTTAAACATGATCCACTTATATGTCTCTACATACATGTTTAAGCTACAAGATAACCTTGGATGTTAGTTTATTGGTTTGTGGTTAATGCAACTAATTTTGAAATAAAACATCACATATTTTATTACATAAATAAAATATTTGTACAATACAATTACAAACTAAAGGACCCTACGAGATTTAGGGTATTAATCCCAACAATCTTCTACTTAACCTAAAGCTAGTAGGGTGTACAATGTAAAAGTCAAACTAAAATACAAAGTACACAAACAATAAACTAGGGCTTAATACACCCAGTACAAATCTCCCACTTGCCCTAGTCTAAACGTGGCTTTTCCCGTAGACTCATACTCTGCAGGTGACCCTCAAACACCTTAGCTGTGAGAGCCTTTGCAAATGGACCAACAACGTTGTGCTTCGAAGCTATATGCATGAGAATCACGTCCCCTGGACGCACAATCTCTCGAATGAAATGATACTTCTACTCTATGTGCTTCCCGCGTTTGTGACTCCAAAACTCTCCGAAATTAGTCACAACACCAGTAGTATTGCAATAAAGTGTAATGGGCTTTGTGATGGAATACACAAGCATGCAACAGAAGCAAACAGAATCAATAAGCATTCTAATTACATTTAATTTGAGTTCTAAAGCATGTTATTTTAGAAAATTAAAAAGGGTTTCAAGATGAACATACCTTTGATGATTTCTCCCAAATTTAAGCTGCTCTTCACTCCAAATCAGTTCCAAACTGACAATGAACCATCAAAAGATCTTCTCTACTATTTTTAGCCTTGAATTTGAGTGGTGGAACTTGAATTTGAGTGAATTTGGTGAAGGAAATTGAGGGTTCTTGTGAGGAAGAAGATGAAGTAACATAAACTTCTTTTTCAGCTCAAGAACCACATTTTCTTCTTCAAATCTGAGCGTTTTTATTGAATCTCAGCATGCAACCACACTCAATCTAATTGATGGCCAGCAGCTACTTCCCAATTCAAGTGGGAATTGTGTGATTGTGCATGAGAAGTACCTCATGCTTGAGAAAAATGGGAAAACCCCACATTCTTAAATTTAAAATTTAAAATTTAATTTCTTAATTTCAAATTTTCCAATTAATTCAAAATTAACTAAAACCAATTTTATTTAATTCATAATTAATCAAATTAAAAAATTCAATTTCTCAAATTGTATTTAAAATTGGAAATTAATTTGATTTTTAATTAATTAATTAAATAATTTAATATCAAATATTAAATTAATCACATACCTAATTTTAAACATGAATCCTTCATGCAATTAATATTTAAATCAATATTTAAATATTATAAATTCTTCAACTTCGTTTAATTTTAATAAATTAAACGTTAATTATATCGAATATAATTAAACAAACTCTAATTTGATTTTGAACTTATTCAAATTCAAACCCTAATTCAATTTGAACAATTAAAATTGATATTATTCCAAATTTATTCAATTTAACAATTCAAGGTGTTCATGTTTTACGAGCTAGTAGAGGGACCTTATGGACCTACAGACCATAAGCTCCAAGGATTAAGATTAATTGGCTAAAACTCTTTAGATCAAATTAATCAGTATTGTTAACTATCAAGTCACGCTACTATAGCTCGATAGTTGCACTCTCCTCACTATAGATATATTTGTGTCCATATGATTTAATCATAACCAGTAAGTCGATCATTCACAGGTTGTTCGTAATAATGGCTGGGTCAATATGTTGTTTTACCCTCGATATTACGTCTTGTTCCTTAAGTTCTTACTGATTCTTTAATGAACAATTGGTTTATGATTTAATCACTAAATCTGATCCCTCTTAGGCCAGTGAGAGGGTGAGGTCCCTTGTTCAAAACCTGGATTCGGTACTTAAGAGAAAAACCTTTCTTCTATCCCTAAATCGGATAGGCATGAATTCTGTATTGCACCATATGTCCCCAGCTATCTACCCGGTCTTATCCCTGAAATGGAAGGCTTATTGAGCCAGCGCTGTTGAGCCAACCCTTACCCATGTAAATCTAAGAATAACCCCGATTAGACAGTAGTTCATAGTTAGCTCAGGATTAAGATCGAGTTACTTAGGTCATCTAAGTGAAATAGTCCTTCTTAAACAGTAAACAACATTATATATTAAGAATGACTTATTTCTTGGTCCGGTCTTATGTAAACTCATTGCATAGGACGCCCCCACTCCTCATGTCAATACATGAATGAATCTGGATCAATTCGTTTGTAGTATCTTTACAATAAGTTGTAACAGCTATAGAGTAGGCCGCATCCAATAGTGTTACCAGAATAAGGTACCCAATCTTAATCATGTACTATAGACCGTTTTGGATATTCACTCGAATTTTGATCCATTTTTATGTCTCTACATAAAGTTCAAGTATTCATGTAACAGCCATGGATCTTAGTTGATTGGATTTAGACTTTATGAATATAATTAATAGATTCAATATCTTTATTGATAAAAGAATATATTTAATTTTACAAACTGCGAGTTTTAGGACATAAAACCCAACACTTTGATATGTCTGGAACAACTTTTAGATCAGTTAGAAACTTCCTGAGCCAAACAGCATCTTTAATAGCTTCATAAGCCTCTACGTACTCAGCCTCCATAGTGGAGTCAACAATGCACCCTTGCTTTGTGTTTCTCCAGACTATTGCTTCTTCGTTAAGAGTGAACACTGATCCTGATGTTAATTTCCTATAATCCTTAACATTCTGAAAATCAAAGTCCGTGTATCCTGTAAGGATCAGATCCTTAGAACTATACACTAGCATGTAGTCCTTCGTTCTTTGTAGATACTTGAGGATATTCTTAACGGCGGCCCAGTGGTCATGTCCTGGATTACACCGATATCTACTGACTATTCTCATCGCATAATAGATGTCAAGTCTAGTACATAACATCACATACATCAGGCTGCCAACAACCGATGCATAGGGGATTCGTCTCATTTCCTCAACCTCTTGAGGTGTCTTAGGACACTGTTCCTTAGACAATATAACCTCATGCCTTAAAGTTAGCAAACTTCTCTTGGAGTTCTGCATCGAATACTTGACAAGCATTTTGTCAATGTACGATGCTTGAGATAAAGCTAGCATTTTGTTCTTTTGATCTCTAAATATCTGAATTCCCAGAACAAACTGAGCCTCTCCGAAATCTTTCATTTGGAATTGGGTCGCTAGTCAGTTCTTAACTTCAGTTAATAGACCTATATTATTCATAATGAGTAGGATATCATCTACATATAATACTAGGAAAGTTACTAAATTGTTGATGATCCTCTTGTATACATAAGGCTCATCAATATTTTGATCAAAGCCATAAGATTTGATTGCAGAATCAAACCTTATGTTCTAAGATCAAGAAGCTTGCTGCAGTCCATAAATGAATCGATTAAGCCTGCAAACCTTTTGCTCTTGACCTTAGGTTATTAATCCCTTTGGCTGTTCCAAATAAATGGTCTTCTCAAGATTATCATTCAAAAAGGCAGTCTTGACGTCCATTTTCCTAATCTCATAGTCATAATATGAATCAATAAACAAGAAGATCTGGATAGACTTGAGCATGGCAATAGGTGAGAAAGTCTCCTCATAGTCGACTCCCTCAACTTGGTTATAACCCTTTGCCACTAGTCTAGCCTTGAAGGCTTGCACCTTCCCATCAGCATCCCGTTTTCTCTTGTAGATCCATTTGCAACCTATAGGTTTAACCCCATCAGGTAGATCTACAAGATCCCAAATTGAATTGAAGTACATCGACTCCATTTCGAGATTTATAGCTTTTATCCATTTATCTTTGTCAACATCCTCCATTGCCTTCTTGTAAGAGAATGGATCCTCAACATCCCCGTCAGCTACCATAGCTAGGATTTCTGTTAAACCCACATAATGGATAGGTGGGTTCACAATCTTCCAACTTCGCCGAGGTTTTCAACACTTGAGGTGGATTTGACATACTAGATGATCCAACTTCAACAACTCTTGTTGAAGTGTTGGGTTCTTCAAAAACTCTTGTTGAAGGTTCAGTAGATTCCTTGGAAAGTTCATTCAACACAACCTTACTGTAGGGCTTGTGTTCCCTTATGTGGTCTTCTTCCAAAAAAGTAGCATTTTTCGATACAAACACTTTATTTCCTTGGGGTAAAAGAAGTAACCGCCACTCGTTCTGTCACATCCCACCCCAAATTACCCTCTAAACCTGGATAGAATGGTGACTGCAGCAGTTACTAACCATTTTGCTGGCACTTACCACCTAACTATCCTGTTAACTTTTACTCAAACCCTGAATACATACATATCATCAATATACCAACATATTAACTCGAAACTTAACACATTTACATTACAGGGTTTCGCAACATTGTTCATATATGAATATTACCACTTAGTGAGCCCCATCTAGTATACTAGTCACTAGACAGACACATGTGTACTAACTAACACAGGTCTTTAATTACGCTTCCTTCAACCTGTTTCTTTGAGTGGCAGAATAGCAGCAGAATAGTCTTTTGGGAACTGACCGCTACCTGAAAGAAAACATTTGAAAACGTGAGCTAGAAGCCCAATGAGTGACTTAATAAAAATATAAATCTCATGCTCAAAATTGGAAGCTTGAAACCATAATACTGAAACTAAAGTATACCAAGCAAACGTGTACATAAAACCTTTAAACCACCATTAAACATCACTATTCCTTAGTTGAGAATGAGCATACATTGCTCTAGCTCCCAACGTCTGTTACCAGCCAAGAGACCCATACTTCGACCTCCCTTTGCTGGTATATAACCTAGGAGATCCATACTTCGGCCTCTCATTCGGGACTACCTACAGCACATGGAGTTTTCTATGTACCGTCAACACCTTAAGTACATTTATTCAAAATCCGACTCACTTAAGCTATCAAGTTCTTGAATATAGCATAGAAAACTCTTTAGGATACCTTCCCTACCTTTAGTATCCCTTTTCATTATGTTTAGGAATACCAACGCATGTACTTTGACAATCTTAGGTATTTAAAACATAGTACATCAAGCTTCATTCAACCTTAGCTTTAACCCTAACACCTGCTTCATACTTTGTAAAATGAGTTGACTTAAATCATGTTGAACTAGCTTGTAGAAACTATTAGCATGCGTTAGATATGGAAAACATACTTGGAAAACTCATACAATAATAACATCATGCGTTGATAAACATTCATAAGCATTAGCATATCTAGATTATCCTTCTAGCCTAGGAGAAGATATGACTGCCCTTATCCTTAGTTGAGAGTAAACTATTAGATTTAACCCTCAATGTCAACCTTGGTCGGGGAGAACCTTTTTGCTCAATCCCTCGACGTCGTATTACCTACGTGCACGTGGTTATAACTGAGTACCGTCATACCTTAGGTACTTAACTAGGATACCTTCTCATTGTCCTTCAGTATCCATCATATAACTAGTCATAAACATTTAGTTGAAAGGATACATTCTCATTGTCCTTCAGTATCCGTCATATAACTAGTCATAAACATTTAGTTGAAAGGATACCTTCTCATTGTCCTTTAGTATCCGTTATATAAATAGTTATAAACATTTAGTTGAAAAGATACCTTCTCATTGTCCTTCAGTATCCGTCATATAACTAGTCATAAACATTTAGTTGAAAGGATACCTTCTCATTATCCTTCAGTATCCGTCGTATAACTAGTCATAAACATTTAGTTGAACACTAAGGCTTAATGCTCAAATCATTATACTAGTTTATCCATCATACTGGTTCATCATAAAAATGGAGTTACTTAAACATACTGATAGTATTTGGACGAGATAACATATCTAAATCATGTCAATTCCATGGAAAACATGCTTTACTTAACATGAGAAACAGTTTCACAAATATGTTGCTTGGCAATCCATTTAAACACTTAGCATGAGAAATATCTTCAAGAAATCATAGTTTCTAAATCATTAAAACAGTAAGTCATCACATAGTCACTCATAGTTCGTTGGCCTCTTAACGGGTTACACGCCTTTTCTAGCTCTTCTTGGCCTGAAAGAACATAATTCCCGGTTAAACTACTCAGAATTCTTAGCAAAATACCTCAAATAGTTCATTTACTAAAGGAACTTTCATCAACAAAGACAGCTTTACTAGCAAGATCCTCCTCAAGAGCGAGATCCTCCTCATGAGCGAGATCAAGCTTTTCCTGGAAAACTGTCATCCTAGCGATACTAATCTTACCAGCAAGATTCAGCCCAATTTCTAGCAAGATTCCCTTCTAGAGCGAGATCCTCATCACAAAATTAGCGATATTTCCTTTATTAGCGAGATCCTCTTTCTCCATATAAGCTGTTTGCTTGTTCTTCCCAAGCGGTTGTCTGCTTATGCACTACTTCTCTGTTACAACTTCAAAAATTCATAACTCAAAATCCATCCCTCTTTTGAAGAAACTTCTTTCTACAAACATGTTTAGAATTGAGTTAGCCACATTACTCTAAAATTTCAACTTAAAATTCCTTGTCGTTTAATCTGGAGATTCAAAATTTCATCATTGGCCCCAATTCAAACAGCTGCCTACTTGTTCAACAACTTCCAGTTCAAAATTCTAAATTATATAACTCGATTTCCAGGCCTCATCTTAAAAAGTTTCATTCTACAAGATTGTTTATAACTGAGTTAACAATATTTCCTCAATTTTTTAGCTCAAAATGCTTCGCAATTCGTCCTGGAGCTTTAATTCTTCACTAATGGCCTAGATTCACGCGAGAAACGAACCCTTCATCTTTATTTTGCCCCTCCAGCCTTATTCCGATGAGTTTTCCTTCCAGCAGCCAAGCCACAGAAAATAGACACAAAAGCTTTCGAATGCCACTGGAATTACACATATAGCCTAAGTAGTTTGTCCATACCGACCTAATGAATTCGACCTTCTTGCTTATATTACCACCCAAAATCCAGCATGAACCCTCCTTGTACCACTTGGCCCACTATTGTTGATGAAGGCTAGGATTTAGCAAAAATCCTTTTTCTAACTTCCCTCACAATATTACTTCAGCACTACACCTTATTAGATGGCATGGTCTCATTCATATGCTTATTATGTATTCCATCATTAAGCATGAACTTCCTTAGCCTTGCCGAGTTTTGTCCTACTTTTACACTTAGCTACCTAAGAGCCTATTTCTTCTTGCTTACATCTTCTACCCTTCCTAAGACATGGCTTCATTTAGCTCATTAGAAGACATCACATTACTTACTCTTACTTGAAGTAATTAGGGTTCGGATTTTACACGTTCATTTGGAGTAGCCTACAAATAGGCATAATTTTGAACGAGGTTCCAGTTTCTTAGGATTTTCCTCAAGCACATGTGCTGGGCAACCCAAAATTTTGAAATGACGTAAACTAGCTTTACGACCATTCCATAATTCCAAAGGTGTTCTGGTAACACTTTTGTATGGAACAATTCAAAATGTACATCGCAAGCTGTACTACAAAACCAAAAAAAGAATCAGGTAAGAAAGCATAACTCATCATAGACCGAACCATGTCCAACAGGGTTTGATTTCTCCTTTCTGATACACCATTCTTTTAAGGTGTATCAGGTGTTGAGAATTGGGATACAATTCCATGCTCTATCAAATAGTTATGGAATGTTAAATCTAAAAACTCTCCACCTCGATCAGATCGAAATGTTTTAACTTTTCTATTTAATTCATTTTCAACTTCAGCCTTAAATTCTTTGAACCTTTCAAAAGATTCAGACTTATGTTGCATCAAATAAACATACCCATATCTTGAATAATCATCAGTAAAGGTGATGAAATATTCAAACTCTCCTCTTGCTTTTACATTCATCGGACCACAGTGGTCTGAATGTACTAGCTCTAAGGGTTCTTTGGCCTTGTGACCTTTTCCAGTAAAAGGTTTTTTAGTCATTTTGTCTTCAAGGCATGACTCACACACAGGTAAAGATTTTTTTTTTCTAACTTGCTTAGAAGTCCATTCTTCACCAACCTTTCAATCCTATTGAGATTGATTTGTTGTAATCGCAGGTGCCAAAGTTGAGCATTTTCTTTAAAAGAAATTCTAAGTCTTTTATTTTGAGTTATCGTAGTTTTAAACATTTCAGTGTTATGGAGGGCTTTAGTTGCTAACGGTCTTAGCACATAAAGATTATTTTCCAGTTCAGCAGAACAAATATTGACACTATTCTTTGAAATAAACACTTTATTTACAGAGAAATTTATACAATATGTTTGTTTAAGTAAACACTTTATAGAAATTAAGTTCCTTTTCAAATCAAAAACTACATATATATTTTCTAGTAAAATATATCTATTATGTAAAGTTAACTGGAGACCCCCCACTGCCATAGCTGAGACGACATGCTCAGTTCCAACTCGCATTGTCATTTCCCCAGCTTCCAGTTACCATCAAGAACTAATTCCCTGAAATAAAGAACAAACGTGGTTAGTGGCACCCGAATCAATTATCCAGGCCGAATCATCATTCTCCACTAAACAGGTTTCCAAAAAAAGTAAATCATATTTACCTTGCTTGGTCTTCTTTTTTTCCACCAAGTATTTGGATAGTTCATTTTCCAATGTCCCTCCTGGTTGCAATGCAAACAAATTTCCTTTACAACCTTGGCCTTCTTGCCCTTTTGCACAATAGTTGGTGGGTTAGCTTTTCCTTTTCCACCTTTCTTTTTCTTCCACTTTTTGGTGCAAGAAAAAGAAGGCACAAACTTTGTTCTAGAGGTCGAACCTTTGTGGAACTTTTTAGAGGACGAAGCAACATTTGCTTTACCCTTTTGACCATTGGTTTTCATCAAGAACTGGAAGGTCTGTAGCTCGTTGAGTGAAATGGTCAGGTTATAGTCAATCTTGTTCATAACAACTTTGCTACATAATTGTAGGAAACTTTCAGGTAAAAATTCCAGAATGAAGCTAATTTGACTGGGTTCATCAATGACGGACCCATTCATCTCCACCACGTTGAAATGAACCATCATGTTGAGAACATGTTCTCGAATAGATGCCCCTTTTGCATACGAGCATTGAATATGTGTTCTTGAGCTATGCAGACAGTTGCCCAAACATTCCTTTCAGCGAATCCATAATCTCACGTGCTGTAGTATGGGCTCATGCTTCTTGACCAAGACTTCGAAAAGGCTTGCCAAGATATACGTTCGGGCCTTCTCGTTTGCCCGTGTCCATCGTTCATATGCTTCTCAAGCATTTCGAGTAGCATTGAGAGCTGGAATGGGAGGACAGTCCTCCATAAGGACAAAACGAAGGTCATCAATGACAAGGATTGTGTTGATCGTATTTTTTCATGAAGTGTAATTTTCATTCATTAGTTTATCAACGACGAGTACATTTAGGGTTGCGGAAGTGATAATCAAATAAGTTTGTTGAAACCATACAAATTGTTTATAATTAGTCTAAATTGAATTAAACCATCAAGACGACCAATTAATTTTTAGCAAAATAATCTAATGTACTCTAAGTGACATCTATTTTGCAATGATGTTTCAGTGAGGTAGGACAAAAGTCACCGTAGGGTGATTAGGTGCCCTTTCACTAAAATGAGACAATCTCAACTAATAAACATAACAACTCTTTGTTACTGTCATTGTTAGTCACCATTGTTCGATCAAGAATTTGTTAAACTCATTTAACAATTCTTGTAAGTGTAACTCCTCATTTTAGGTCCTAAAGTTCCGCCCCAATGAGCCAACCGTAGAGCAAAATCGATTGGGACATGAAACTAAAGTAACCCTATCTATTGTTGGAGTTTGAATAATGAGTCATGCAAAAATGCCATCCTATAGGGGGACACTCAAGGTGCCACGAGGCCATGTACGAAACTTTAGTTTAAACTAATGAGAGAGACCGAGGGATATGTTGTTACACGTCCCCCTCCCACTTACTATAAACACTCTCTCCATTCACCTTGATATTGACCTATACAAATGCCATCCGTAGGGGGACACTTAGGGTGCCTCGAGACCGAGTATAGATCTCACGGTGTGAACTTTAAGGGAGAAATGTGAAGAGGATAAAATGAAGTATCATATACCAATTTTTCTCTCACTGAGCATTTTACCTAGGGTTAATTAACTTAGAAAAATCTGGCTACTGATTTTAACTAAGTGATTGTTTTAATTTGCCCAAAAATAACACTTGCCTTTGGATAGTTAAACAATTTTGATTAAGATTTGACAAACTCTTTAACAAACCTTAATTCACCTTTCCAGATAGTTAAACTTGAATGCTTATGACAAATCTATCTAATTCACCTTTCCAGGTAAGTTTTCGGGTAGGGGTGTTACGTTTTCTTCAACTTAAATACCTCAACCTAGATAAGTTTTCGGGTAGGGGTGTTACGTTTTCTTCAACTTAAATACCCCAACCTAGATAGAACTCACCTTAGACAAGAGGTCCCTTATAGATACTTTTGTTACATAGTTAATCTTTTATTAAGAATCAATTTAATCCTATTAAATCGATTAAAAAAATCTAACTTATATTTCTAATCTCACTAGAAATGTGATCTTAGGTCTATCTAAATCATGTTTTAAAACAATTTTAAAAGATGATTTTAACTTAAGGTTTGCATTCAACTTTGAATTATTGATTTTAATTTCTAATTTCATTTTTGTTATAACAATTATAAGCAAATGAAATAAATTAAAACCATACATTGCAAGTAAAACATACTTAGGTAATTTTATAACAATTATAAATTACCCTAAAGTGGTGACATGCTTCATGCAATTTCATTTCATTACTAACATACATAACAATTATATACTAAAGTAATGAAATTATTAATAACATACTTTAAACATACATTCATACAATATATTATAACTCTTATAATATAAATGATGTATGTATATGTTATTAATGCATGCATGCATATATTATAACATTTATACTATATGATGCATGGACATGCTGTAATATTAAAACATGCATCTAAACATATATTATAACAATTATAATATTATAAAAATAAATGCATAACCTATGGTGGGATTTTATACTATATGGCATACATATGATATATAATAATAAAATAATCATACATCACATGAATAATTTAAAGACAATTAATGGATCGTGATTGGACACCTAAAACAAATAAAAACAAACTAATATAAATTAATAGTCATCCAGTTCGAAACAAGTGAACTGGGTCTTGAACCGCTCGACTCCAACCGCCCAACAAAGATCGCTCACATCCATCGCATAACAACCATCATGCAACACCACACATAGCAAAGATCGTATAGTGTTGTCACATAGCAACAATCACATAACACCAGGCCTAGCAATGATCATATAGTGCTATCGCATAGCAACGATCGGACAGAGCTATCACATAGTAATGATCGCATAACACCACGCCTAGAAATGATCGTATAGTGCTATCGCATAACAACGATCGCACAGAGCTTTCGTATAGCAACGATCGCATAACACCATGCCTAGCAATGATCGTATAGTGTTATTACATAGCAACGATTGCATAGAGTTATCACGTAGCAACGATCGCAAAGTGCTATCACATAGCAACTCATGCCTAGTGTCATCGCATAACAGGCATCGCCTAGCAATGATCGAACGAACTTTCTTGTTCTTCCAAATTAGACTTCGTTTTCTCCAGAAAATACACCGAGAACAGCATGAGCAACTCAAAACTTTAAATACAGACTTGGTCACATGATTTTACCTAAGTTTGCATACAACTCTTAGTTATTGATTTTAATTCTAATTTCTTTAATTATAACCCTTATAAAAAACGAAACAATCAAAATCAATCATAAAGCGAAGCAACACATCCATAAGGCATTTATAACTCTTATAAATAAACCTAAGTGTCATGCTTCATGTAATGTTCATTGATTACTACTTTATATAACTCTTATATAACTAAGTAATGAACCAAGCATACATGCTTTCATACACCTTTATACTATAATACTTATAATATAAAGATGATGGATGAATATGCTTAATGCATGCATAAATATATCTCTGATATTATATGATGCATGAGTATGCTTTAATGTAATTTAATCATGCAATCTACTATATTATAACACTTATAATATAAAGATGATGCATGAATAAATGTATAACCTAAGGTGGGTTTTGAATCTATGTCATACATTATGGCATATAAACTAACATACATCTCATGTACATTAAATAAAACATGATGGATCGTGATAATATGCCTCAAAATAGGAAAAACAAGCTAACTATTACATAGATCATCGAGTCAACCAGTTCAAATAGGCAAATCGGGTCTTGAACCGCCCGGGCGAAGCTTCTTCAGTTCATCGTGTAGCAACTCCTTGTGATCCTTGAGTAACGTTGAGTGAGTAACCACGATCGTGTAGCATGGATCGAGTGCCTCTGACTATGTGATGAAGCATGAAGGCCACTCGATTGTGCAGCGCACCGAGTATAATGCATGCCTAAACGATGGAGTAGACGACAACTATGCAATGAAGCATAATCGTCTAAACAATCGAAGAGCAAGCTACGAGTATCACATACCAAATGATCGAGTAGCCAATGACTATGCGATGAAGCATGTTAGCCTACTCGATCGTTTGGTGCGCGTGCCTACCATGCAACGAGTATCATATACTCAACGGTTGTTTACCCTTATCGTTTACATGATCGAGTAGCCAAGTTAGAACTTTTCTACTCGATCATTTAGCCAAATCTAAACGATCGTATAGCCTAGACTACATGAAAGACCAACGCTTGGTCTTCTTCTTCGAAGTGAACAACATCATCATGCTTCTTTGAAACTTCATCATGAACTACTCAAAACACTTCAAACACTTTGAGTACAAACTCGAAAGCATGTTAATTATACCCAAAAAAATAGGAGCCCTTACAAATTAACTTTGAAATGTAAAAGAAAGCATTAAAATAGAGAAAATCATCCCGAAACATCCATCAAACCATCCACAAACACACTTAACACTTAAATGCATTGTAGAAAACTTAAAACCCACAAAGATTGTAAAATAAAGTTCAATACAAAAATGGAATTTGGAATATCAGAACAACCTGGCTCTGATACAAATTGAGGGAGAGATCTAGTGAGCGGAAGCAGATCGTTCCAAACTCCATTGAGAAAGAACACAAGCAATTAAAGTCTAGAAGAACAGATTATGCATAGTAAGTAAATTACAAGCATGCTTCTTAAAAGAATTAACAAGGGAGTTGAATACAATACCTTTGAAGAACCCCTTCTTCTAGTATTCCCTCGATCAATCTCCAACGCGTCCAAAGAAGAACTCGAATGCAACGATCAGAATAGCCAACAACACAAATTGAAGAATCCTTGATCACTATCGAGTGCAACTCGATCCTCGACCCTCAAATGAAACAAGAACACCACCACAAGAGTTACCTTGGTATTTTTGGTGTGAGAATCCAGAAGTTGTGGGCTCTGTGTGACTTTAGATAGAGGAATGAAGGAGGTAGACGATCGAGTAAGTGGGAGATAGAAGAAATCTATCGTATAGACTTGATACTCGATCGTGTAGTAAAAAGAAGCCTACCGTATAGACTTACTACTCAATCGTGTAGCAACGAGTAAACAGTTAACTATCGTATAGTAAACTCGATACTCGATCGTGTATGCTTTCTATGCTATCGTTTAGTAAAACACTTTTACTCAATTGCCTTTCTGTGAGATCAATCCGAATGAAAACATCAACCTGTGATTTTGGGAAACCATTTTTCTTTTATCTCACAGTTACCATAACCGTGCAAAACCTCCCACTCAATTCAGTTATTAAAGAAAAAGAATAATTAATTATCATATAATTAATATATTATAAATAAATATAATAACCAACTTATCATATTATATTTATAACCTATAGTTTTAATATTTCATCATATGAAACATATAAACCATAATTCTTTTTCTATTTTATGGTATTTAATATAAATCATATTTATATTAATTACTTCAATTAATAATGTATTAAATACATCATATCAATTATATCACATATAATTGAATCAATTTAATTATATCATATATAATCAAATTTGCTCTTGTTAATTTGAACACTTCAAACTAACCAAAAATCTTATTCTCAACTTGAACTCATTTAGCTACCAAGGGGACCTTATGGACCTGTAGCTTGAAGCTCCAACGATACGTAAAAAACTGACTAACCTCTTTAATCACGAGATCCACCATCCATTAACTGTTGGTCACTCCACTAAAGACCTACAGTTGCACTCTTCACACTACAAGAATATTTATGTGTCCATTGGATATAACCAATCAACAGTGCAATGATCCTTCAATAATCGCTCGTAAGTACAGTTGGGCCAATTTATCATTTTGCCCCTATAGTTACATCTAACTCCTTAAGTACCACTGATTTCTTTAATGAACAATAAGTCATAGTCCTACTATGACTAAGTCCTATCTTCCAAGAGAGGGTGTGGCCACTATGTTCAAGACCCAAAATCAGCCCTTAAGGGAGCAATTTATCTACTAACCTTGCTTCTGAGAAGGAGTGAATTTCGTCTTGTGTAGTTGAGTTCCCAGCTCCGTAATTAGACAAATCCCTAAAATGGTAGGCTTGTTAAGTTGGCAATCTGACCACTCTCACCCATACAAATCAAAGGACCGCCCTCATAAGCAGGAGTTCCCAACTCACTCAGGATTAAGGTCATGTCACATATGGTTATTCTAGTAAAATGTAAGTCTCAATTATGAACGGCGTTATATAAAGATACTAATCATTTCGTGGTTCGGTCTTATAAAAACTCTTTATATAGGATATCCCCACTCACATGTCTCAACATGAATGGTCAGGATCAGACCATTTGTAGCACTTTATAACACTTGTAACATCTATAAAGTGGGTCGTATTCGTAGTATCACTAGGATAAGGTATCCCTCATTTATCCTTATACTATAGATCATTTAGGTTATTACTTAAGACATGATCTACTTGTATGTCTCCATATACATGCTTAAGTTACATAAAATAACCACGGATCTTAGTTTATTTGATTGAGTAAATGCTTATAAAATAACACTTATTTTATTAATGACAATATGTTTACCGAGTGTTTACAAACTACGAGACTACTAGGAGAATTAGGACACTAATCCCAACACGTACTCTCCTTTAGCCTTTACATTCATTAAATCACAAAGATCTGAATATATAAGCTTTAAGGGCCTTTTGGCTCTATAAACTTTTCCGCTAAAAGGTCTTTGAGTCATTTTTCCTTCGAGACAAGATTTATATGGTGGTAATGAATCATCTTCTAACTTGCTTAGAAGTCCATTCTTTACCCATCTCCCGATCCTATCGAGATTTATGTGGCCTAATCTCAAATGACAAAGGTACGTATCATTGTTACTTAGAGAAATTCTTCGCCTTTTAATTTGAGTATTAGCAATTTTAAACATCTCATGATTTAAAAGTGCTTTTGATTCAGTTGGTCTTAATATATATAAGTTGTCTTCTAGTTTAGCTAAATAAATAACCACACCGTTTTTCATAATGAACACTTCATTTGAATTAAAAGAAATTATTGTTCAATTAAGAAATAAAAACAAGGTTCCTCTTCATCTTGAGAATAGTGTATAAGTTTTCTAAAAACAAAAATCTATTTTCTAAGATAACTTAGCAGCTCCCACTACACGAGCTGAAACGACGTCTCCCATTCCAATCTTGAGCGTCATTTCACCCTCTTTTAGCTGCTGTAATGAATTAATTCTCTATAAAGAAGAACAGACGTGATTAGTGGCTCTTGAATCAAGTATCCAGGAATTATGGTCATTTTCCACTAAACAAGTTTCCAAGACTAGTAAATCATATTTACCTTCTTTCTCTTTCTTCTTCTCAGTAAGGTACTTGGGGAAATTTCGTTTCTAGTGACCATCCATATTACAGTGGGAACATTTCCCCTTGTCAGCCTTAGCTTTGCCCTTGCCAGCAACGGGATCTTTCTCCTTCCCTCCTTCCTTTTTCTGGATCCTTTTAATACCAAAAGTTGAAGAAACAGACTTAGTTCCAAAGAATGAACCCTTATAGAACTTTTTGGAATGGACAACATTTGCTTCTTCTTCTTCTGGTCCCTTACCTTTCATGAGGGGCTGAAAAGTCTGTAACTCATTTAGAAGGGTAGTCAGATTGTACAGTATTTTGTTCATTACTGCATTGCTACGAAATTGAAGAAAACTCTTCGGAAGAGATTCCAAAATAAAGGACAATCGACTCCGCTTGTCTATGACTACACCGTTCATTTTAGCGACATTGAAATGGACCACCAGGTCGAGAACATGTTCTCTCACTGATTGGCTCTCTTTCATGCGCACATTGTAAATGTACTTGAGGGCCTCATGCCGAATTGAGACAATCTCAACCAACCATTAATACCATGATATGACGTGCAGTCATCATGGCCTCATGCTTCTTGGAAAGAATGTCAGACAGACTTGCGAAGATGTAGAATCGAGCCTTGTCATTGGCCTTCGTTCAACGGTCATAAGCATCCTTCAATGCTTGAGATGTATTTCGGGTGGGGATTGGAGGACATTCCTCTGTTAAGACAAACCCGCAGATCATCACTAACCAGAATCATATTTAGGTTAGATTTTCACGTTGCATAGTTTTCATTGGTTAATTTCTCATTTTTGAACAAAGATATGATTGTGGAAGACATGCTAAAACATATAACAATCAATTGACCTTATTAGTTATCTTTTTCATAACCCATTACTCAATTATCCAATCAATTTAACAAAAACACATGTAACCATAGAATCCTCATTAAACTATTGATTTCAGTTTTTGTAACGATACTTCAGAGGTTTAGAGCAGCAGCTACCGAAGGGTGATCAGCTACTCCTCCCCTGAATTGAGACAATCTCAACCAATCACTAATACCAGAATAACTCTTATTCCTATAGTTTTTAACTACCTTTGTTTTGATCAACGATTCATAACTAACTTAATTCACCTCACAAGTGTGACCTTCCTATTTTCGGATCCCGGAGGTATGCTTCAATAGGCTACCGTAGGAAAAGACAACTGTTGAAGATTAACCTAAGAAACCTTATCCATTGTTGGAGTTTGCATTGTTACATGCGTACTTGGATTTTATGTGGAGACATAAGAGTGGATTAAGTTTGAGTAGATAGCCAAAATGGTCTAGAGTATACGAATAAGGTTGGGTACCTTATTCTGGTAACACTATCGAGATGTGGCCCACTTTGTATTTAATACAAATGATGTGATCCTGAATCGTTCATGTAGAGACATGCAAGTGGAGGCATCCTATGCAATGACTTTGTATAAGACCGAACCAAGAAACAAATCTCTTTTACTTTATAATGTTTTCTACTATTTAAAACTGACTATTTCAAAGCGATGACCTAGGTAACTCGACCTTAATCCTGAGCTTACTATGTACTCCTGTTTATTTGAGATTATCTTTAGATTTGCATAGGTGAGGGTTGGTTTAATAGTGCCAACTCAATAAGCTTCCCATTTCAGAGGTAAGACTGGGTAGATAGCTGGAGACATAGGATGCAATACGGAATTCACTCCTACCCGCTTTAGGGATAGTAGAGATTTATGTTCTCTTAAGTACTGATTCTAGGTCTTAAACAAGGGGCTCCACCCTCTCATTTCCCTGAGAGGTACTCGATTTAGTGATTGAATCACAAACAATTGTTCATTAGAGGATCAGTGGGACTTAAGGAGCAAGATATAATCTCGGGGGAAAAACAACATTTGACCCAACCATTATTAGGAACAACCTGTGAAGGGTCGACTTACCGATTACGGTTAAATCAAGTGGACATAAATATATCTACAGTGAGGGGAGTGTAACTACTGGGCTTTGGTGGGGTGATCTGATAGTTAACGAATGTTGATTAATCTAGATTAAAGAGTTTAGCCAATTAATCTTGAATTGTTGGAGCCCATGATTTGAATTCAAGCTCATTTTGGATTTTACCTTCCAATCTAAGGTCCTAGAGAATAGTAGGGAAGATCAAGTAATGGTCTACAACCATTTTATGAGAGAATCAAGCTGGATTTTGAGGATTGGAAAAGTTTTTCAAAGGTAAACTCTCAAAATCCTCTTTTATTTTATGAACATACTTTGATGCTGAAATTGATGGATTAGAGTACTTAATAATCCTGATTTCTTTCGTTGTTTGCATGTTTGCTCCATCAGTTTCGACCTTTATGGATTAGGTCCTCCGAAGGGATGGTCGCTCTAGGACGACACACAGGCGGACCGTACGGTGCAATCTAATGGAGGAGACCATAGGATAGTTGACAAGCGTCCCTTTCCCACTTACTATGAACACTTTCCCCATTCACCTTGTTATTGACCCATGCAAACATTTTTTAAAGGGAGGCCGTGCCCAAGGCGACACGAAGCCGAGCACGGATCCCATGGTGTGAACTCTTGGGGACGTGAGAGCTGAAATTTGATATATCATATATACCAACTTCCTCCCACTAAAGTATTCTAATATTTTATTAGGATTTTATTATACTTAGTTAAAACCCGAATAATGAATTTATCTAAGTCCTTTACATTTGCTCAATATAACATTTATATTAAATAATTTAACAATACTTGATTTCATTTATTAAACTCTTTTAATAAAATCAATCATTTATTGCATATTTATAAAATATTTGCCCAATTCACCTTCCAGATTGGTTACCAGGTGGAGATGTTCCGTTTTCGTTAGCTTAAATACCCCTTCTAGACAAAACCTTCGTTAGACAAAGGTTCCTTATGGGCAATTATTTTATAAATTTATTTTAATCCCATTAAAATAAATTAAAAAGATTAATCTATTCCTAATCCCATTAGAAATAATGTAAGTCAATTTTAAACAATTTAAAATAATTTGGACCTATGTTTGCATGCAATTTACATTATAGATTTTAATCTATTTCATTAATACTATAACTCTTTATAAATTAATGAGTTATTTAAAACTATAAAACATCAAGCATTCATATACATTATTCCACTATTTATTATAACAATTTTAATATACAGTATGATGCATGGACATGCTTACGTTAATCATACATTACTAACATAACACTTATATTATGATGCATGAACATGCTAATTCAATCATATATCTATAAAATATAACCCTTTATATTTAATTATGATGCATGTGCATGTTTATCCTAAGGTAAGTATTTTTTTAATCTATATAACATACAATATGTAATATGAACTCAAAAAAATAATTTAAAACATACATCCAATGCATAATTAAATTAAATAGTAAAAATTGGACAAATTTTTGGCACTCTAATGCAAAATTAATTGATTGAATTAATATGACTATTATATTAATTTAATTAATTAATAATATAAATTTTTAAAAATACAATAGGAAACTAGGTTAAATTGAAGTTGCAACCGAAGGTCTCGCACGCGCCACATCACTCCGTCCAAACTCGGAGCATTGTAACGCTAAGGGCAGCGTTGCAACACTATGACTACTGCGTTTCGCCACCGCCTTTCAGCATTGCAGCACTGTGATTGTAGCATCATGATGATGATCAGTAGAATACTCCCATTCTACATGTTTTCAACTTCGAACTTTCCCCGAACACCTCTATTTCTTCCTCATCTCTTCAACAACTGTTGCTCTATCGATCGGCGTGACTTACAGACTCGATGTAAGAATTAAATTGTCAAAAAAATACAAAGGGCTTTTACAATTTAATCAAATTAAAAAGTAAACTAGTGCACAAATCGAAAACATCCAATTTTGGAAACCAACATTCAAATATTCGTAATGCAGAATATGAAAACCCACCTCTAAAGATTTTTTTCTGAAAAATATGAAAAACGAAGTTGCATGGAATTGGCTCTGATACCAATTGCAGGGATCGAAGCCCGAAGCGGAAGCATTTTGTTAGAACATCTTGCATCCCGTAAATCGATTTTACCTTAAACAAAATCATTATACAAAACAGGATATATACATGTAATTCACATGCATTTGGGGAAAATTAGAAAGATTGTTACCTTTGTAGATTCCCAAGTGCCACGAATAATCCTCTCTTAGTTCCAATGAACGAATCTGCAATGATCTTAATCACGAACAATTTCACAATCTCGAACATTACCATGAGAGTAGCCTCATTATTCTTTAGGATTCCAATAGAAGGATAGATGGTATCCAACTATTGGGAAAAGGAGGGGAGAAAAGGGTTTTGGAGAATAGAAAGAATTTTCTTTATGCCTTAGAGAAAATTCTGTACAATAACACTATGGTGTTGTGTATTATGTTTTTTGTGTTCCCAAAGGGCCATAGGGTGGTCTTTATATAGAGAAGGGCCAAACCTTTTTCCTAATATTTTCCTTTTCCATAATTAATTAAATAATATTTATTTAATTAATTAGTTCATTTGATTAAATAACACTTATTTAATTAATTAGCCCAATTAAATAACACTTATTTAATTTTAATTTGCACAATAATTAAATAACTATTTATACATTAAACCTAATTTAATGTATATATTTAATTATCATATACATCTGAGGTATATGTGCAAAACCTCTTTATTAATTAATTCTTTGTGAGTCTAATTCACTTGAATTAATTAATTTGAATGTGATTGAAATATCACTTTCCAATTTAATTATAGTTCATATCCATAATTATATATTAATCACATTAATATATAATTTCCTCAAATTAATTTGAACAATTCAAATTATCCCTTTTAAGTATCCAGTAGTGAGCTAATGAGAGGACCTGTAGATCAGAAGCTCCAACGATATGAGATTAATTGGCAAAACTCATTAGCCAAATTAATCAATATTGTTAATTGTGGGTACACTCCACTAAAGACCAATAATTGCACTCTTATTGCTATAGAAATATTTCTATGTCCACGGATATAGACCAATACCAGAAAGTTAGTCCTTCACCAGTGTTCATAACTCCAATTGGGTCAAATTACCATTTTACCCTTGGGTTACCTCTCACTTTTTAAGTACTAGTGCTCCTCTAATGAACAACCTGTTTATGGTTCAACCAATAACACAGAAACCTATTTCAGGCCAACAGAGGGTAGGACTCTTTTTTCAAGTCCCGGAGACATCACTTAAGGGAACACTCATCTACTCAACCTTAAGGCGGGAAGAAGTGAATTCCATCTTGTATTATTATATTCCCAGCTCCCCACTCGGTCTTGTCCCCAAAATGGTAAGCATATTGGGTCGAAGAAGTGGCCACCCTCACCCATGCAAATCAAAGGACAATCTCTCGTGAATAGAAGTTCACAATATACTCTGGATTAAGAGTAAGTCTGTCACACCCCGCACCATATTACCCTCCTAACTTGGATGGAATGGTGACTGCAGCAGTTACCAACCCTTTTACTGGCACTTACTGCCTATCTTACCTATTAAATAATACTCAAATCCTGAATACATACATATTAACTCAGAACTTAACACATTTACATCACAGGGTTTCGCAGCGTTGTTTAAAAACGATTTTATAAAACGAGTTTGGTGAAAAGGTTTTCGCAAACAGTTTGATTGTAAGAATAGAACATGGATATTACAACCTAGTGAGCCCCATCAAGAGTACTAGTCACTAGACAGACACATATGTACTAACTAATATAGGTCTTCAATTATGCTTCCTTCAACCTGTTTCTTTGAGTGGCAGAGCAGCAGTAGAATAGTCCTTTGGGAACTGACCGCTACCTGAAAAAGGAAAACATTCAAAAATGTGAGCTAGAAGCCCAGTGAGTGATTTAATAAAAATATAAATCTCATGCTTAAAATTGAAAGCTTGAGAACATAATATTGAAACTAGAGTATACCAAGAAAACGTGTACATAAAACCTTTAAAACCACCTTAATATCATTATTCCTCAGTTGAGAACGAGCATGTATCACTCTAGCTCCCAACGTCTGTTATCGACTAAGAGACCCATACCTCGGCCTCTCAATCAGACCTGTCTACGTGCTCATGGAGTTTTCTATGTACCGTAAAAAACTTAGGTACATTTACTCAGATTCCTTCCTTACCTTTGGTATTCGGCTCACTCAGGCTATCAAGTTCTCGAAAAGCATTTAAAAAATAGTTCTCAAATATAGCATAGGAAACTCTTTAGGATACCTTCCCTACCTTTAGTATCCCTTTCAGTATATCTAGGAATACTAATGCATGTACTTTGACAATCTTAGGTATTTAAAGCATAGTACATCAAGCTTCATATGACCTTAGCTTTAACCCTAACGCATGCTTCATACTTTGCAAAATAAGTTAGCTTAAATCATGTTGAACTAGCTTGTAAAACTATTAGCATGCGTTAGTGACATCATGCGTGGATAAACATTCATAAGCATTAGCAATTCCAAACTATCCTTCTAGCCTAGAAGAAGATATGACTACCTTTATCCTTAGTTGAGAGTGAACTATCAGATCTAACTCTCAATGCCAACCTTAGTCGGGGAGAACCCTTTTGCTCAATCCCTCGACGTCGTATTACCTACGTGCACGTGGTTATAACTGAGTACCATCATACCTTAGGTACTTGGCTAGGATACCTTCTCATTGTCCTTAGGACACATTCTCATTGTCCTTCAGTATCCTTAGGATACCTTCTCATTGTCCTTAGGACACATTCTCATTGTCCTTCAGTATCCTTAGGATACCTTCTCATTGTCCTTCAGTATCCTTAAGATTCCTTCTCATTGTTCTTCAGTATCCATCATATAACTAGTCATAAACATTTAGTTGAAAGGATACCTTCTCATTGTCCTTCGGTATCCGTCATATAACTAGTCATAAACATTTAGTTGAAAGGATACCTTCTCATTGTCCTTCAGTATCCATCATATAACTAGTCATAAACATTTAGTTGAAAGGATACCTTCTCATTATCCTTCAGTATCCGTCGTATAACTAGTCATAAACATTTAGTTGAACACTAAAGCTTAGTGCTCAAATCATCATACTAGTTCATCCATCATACTGGTTCATCATAAAAATGGAGTTACTTGAACATACTGAAAGTATTTGGACAAGATAACATATCTAAATCATGTCAATTCCATAAAAAACATGCTTTACTTAGCATGAGAAACAGTTTCACAAATATGTTGCTTGGTACCTCATTTAAACACTTAGCATGAGAAATATTTTCAAAGAAATCATAGTTTCTAAATCATTAAAATAGTAAGTCATCATATAGTCACTCACAGCTCGCTGGCTTCTTAACGGATTATATGCCTCTCCTAGCTCCTCTTGGCCTGAAAGGACATAATTCCCGGTTAAACTACTTAGAATTCTTAGTAAAATACCTTAATTAATTCATTTATTAAAGGAACTTTCATCAACAAAGACAGCTTTACTGACGAGATCCCAATGAGTGAGGTCAGCGAGATCCTCTAGAGCGATACCAGCGAGATCCTCTAGAGCGAGATTAGCGAGATCCTCTAGAGCGATATCAGCGAGATCATCTAAAGTGATACCATCGAGATCCTATAGAGCGAGATCAGCGATACCATTAATACTCAGCCCAATTTCTAGCGAGATTCCCTTCTAGAGTGAGACCCTCATCACAAAATTAGCGAGATCCTCATCTGTAAAATCTCGCTATAATCTCCACGGTGAGCTGTTTGCTTGTTCTTCCCAAGCAGCTGTCTGCTTATGGACATATTTTCTGTTTCAAATTTAAGAATTCATAACTCAAAATCCATACCTCTTTTGAAGAAACTTCCTTCTACAAACATATTTAGAATTGAGTTAGCAACATTACCTTAAAATTTAAGCTCAAAATTCCTTGCCGTTTAATCTGGAAATTCAAAAATTCATCGTTGGCTCTAATTCAAGCAACTGCGTGCTTGTTCAACAATTTCCAGTTCAAACTCAAAAATTATATAACTCGATTTCTAGGCCTCATCTTAAAAAGTTCCATTCTACAAAGTTGTTCATAACTGAGTTATCACTATCACCTCAAATGTTTAGCTCAAAACGCTTCATAATTCGTCATGGAGCTTCAATTTTTCACTGATGGCCTAAATTCACCTGAGAAGCGAACCCTTTATCTTTATTTTGCTCCTCCGGCCTTATTCCGGCTAGTTTTCCTTCCAGAAACTTAGCCACAGAAAGTAGACACACAGAGCTTTCTAATGCCACTAGAATTACACAAATGGCCTAAGTAGTTTGTCCAAACCGACCCAATGAATTCGACCTTCTTGCTTATATTACTGCCCAAAATCCAGCATGAACCCTCCTTATGCCACCTGGCCCACTATTGGTGATGAAGGCTAGGATTTAGCAAAACTCCTTTTTCTAACTTCCCTCACAATATTACTTCAGCACTACACCTTATTAAATGACATGGTCTCATTCATATGCTTATTATGCATTCCATCGTCAAGCATGACCTTCCTTAGCCTTGCCGAGTTTTGTCCTACTTTTACACTTAGCTACCCAAGAGCCTATTTCTTCTTGCTTCCTTCTTCTACCTTTTCTAAGGCATGACTTCATTTAGCTCATTAGAAGACATCACATTACTTACTCTTATTTGAAGTAATTAGGGTTTGGGTTTTACAAAGTCACCTAAATCATCCTATTGAAATAGGAACCTAACTAGTCAATGATGTTACATCTAGTGGTTACTATTTCATGGTCAAGTCTTATGCAAACTCATTACACAAGATACCCCTACTCACATGTCACCTACACGAATGCGTTGGATAATGATGTTTGTATCAAATACAAAGTGGGTCGTATCTATAGTGTTACTAGGGTAAGGTACCCAACCTTATCCCTATACTATAGACCCTTTAGGTTATATCTTGAACATTGATACCCATATGTCTCTACATATAGTTCAAGACTCCTAAGGTAGCCTTAGACGTTAGTTTATTGGATTTAGGATTATTAAGAAAAAATAGACAACAATACAAGCAATAACATTTATTGAATTAGCATCCATAACTCTTTATTGATGATGGTCAATTAATAACATTTACTATCTATAGTATAGGGATAAGGCTGAGTACCTTATCTTGGCAACATTATAGATACGATCCACTTTGTATTTGATACAAATGCAATGATCCAACGTGTTCGTGTTGGGAAAATGCGAGTGGGGATATCCTATGCAATGAGTTTGCATAAGACCGGACCGCGAAATAGTAACCACCAGATGTAACTCTTGACTAGTTAGGTTTCTATTTCAATGGGATGACCTAGGCAACTTAGTCTTAATCCTGAGTATATTATGAACTTCTTTTCACGAGTGATTGTTCTTTAATTTGTATGGGTGAGAGTGGCCGGTTTATCGACTCAATATGATTACCATTTTGAGGACAAGACTAAGTAGAGAGCTAGGAACATAATAATACAAGATGGATTTCACTCAACCCTGAATTTAGGGTAAGTAGATGAGTGTTCCCATAAGTGGTGTCTCTGAGACTTGAATAAAGGGCCCTACCCTCTCACTGGCTCGAGAGGGGTTTCTGTTTAATGGTTGGACCATAAACAGGTTTTTCATTAGAAGAGCATTACTACTTAAAGATACAGAGGTAACCTAAGGGTAAAACGGTAATTTGACTGAGCTGGTATTACGAACACTCTTGAAAGACTAACTTGTTATCACTGGTCTATATCCTTGGATACAAAAATATATATGCAGTGAGAAGAGTGCAGTTATGAGTCTTTAGTGGAGTGTATCCACATTTAACAAATATAGTTTAATTTGGTTAATGAGTTTAGCCAATTAATCTCGTATAGTTGGAGCTTCTGATCTGTAGGTCCATGAGGTTTCCTTCCTAGCTCGTAAAGGGAATTGAGGTAACTATGCTTTGAAATGTTGAAATTCACTTAGGGAAATAATATAATATATAATGATACATTGTAATATAAAGTTTATATTTTATTTAAACTTTATAATATAAATTTAAGTTTGGATATGATTCAAAATTGATTTAGGGAGAATTAAATATTTGAAGGAGTTCAAATATTAATGAATTGGATTCATATTGAAACTATAGGTTAAAATTAATGTATATTTGATGCACATTAAAACTATAGGTCATGAGAAAAATACAATTGAATATGATTCAAATGTAAGCCAAATTAAATATTTGATATTTAATTTGAAAATAATTTAATTCGAGAATTAAATAATTATTTAATTTAATTTAATTTAATTCAATTAATTGAATTTGAACTATAGATTATGTTAGAGATGTTTCATTTAATCTGATTTAAATGAAATGATTAATTAAATTAGATTTAATTAATAATTATGTATTAATTAATAATAAATTAAATTAATTAATCAGATAACTCCCACATAGGGGAGTTATTTAAAAACGTTGGTGATCCCATATTTCTCTCCCTCTTTATCTCTGTTGATCAAAAAGTTATTATTATTATTTTTTTATCATAGAGGAGAAATAGAGATTCTACAAAATTGTTCTACAATTTCACTTCTCTAAAAAAAGTTCCTCCTTTTTTATTTTTCTTTTTTTACAATTCAATTGGTTTCCACAAACGAAAAATACCAAAGGTTTCTCTAGGAAGGTTAGTCTGCTAGTGTTCGTGAAATCCCAATTGGAGAATTGGATTTTCATTTGGTTCTACAAAGGTAAAGGTTTGCTATCCATTTTTTGTGTATTTATTTTTAAGCATGCTTAATGTAAGTTCTAATTTAACAGTAGGCTACATTTTGTTTTTCTTTGATCTTTGTATTATTTATGAATTGCCCAGTGTATAGGTATTTAAGAATCTCAAATTAATAATGAGTTTTGGTTCTATGCTTTGCATTAGGGCTTTCATCCCTACAATTGGCATAAAAAACTTCTCATATATTCATTAGGATTATAAAATTTGCACGAGGTTTTGGTGGGATTAATTGCATTGTGAACGTATATTCCGAATGAATATTTATGGTATTTTTGGCTTTAGATTTCTATGTTTTTTATTTGATCAATTGTAAAGATCCATGTGTTTTTTGGGCATTTTAATTATGTAAATCGAGTTTTTGTAAGTCCGTGTCTAGAATTAGGACCCCTAGCAATGAAGATCGAGACCATGCAAAATTTCGATGAACAAAGGCTGAGAAATCGAGAAAAAAACGACACTGTGCGAATGAAGAAGGGCTAACGTCAGCAGAAGGGTTGACATTAGCATAACATCAGTAGAGACCTGGTTCAAGATGTTGGATTTAGTTCAAGATGGTTGGGTCCGGTTCTATGTTGTTTTGGCTTGGTTCGCATTTTTAGGTCCGGTTTGAAGTGTTTCGATTTGGTTTGGTCCGGTTCTGGAGCGGCAGAAGCTTATTTTAGGATAAATTAGTATAATTATTTTAATTTATTACTAGGGGCCAAAATTACTTGTTCATTTGCTATTTAAATGTTTTATGAATGTTATTTAGATAAATCTCACCATAGGTTAAGCATTTTCATGCATTTTAATATATTATAAGCATTATAATGTCTGATATTAATGCATGATATATATTTAATTTCATGAGTTATTTAATGTAATTGTTATTTTGAATTAATGAAATTAATAAAGCATGAAGCATGACATTACTTAGTTTAAATATAAAAGTTATGTTTAATTGAATGTCTTGAGCATGCTTATTTGATTTTCATAATTGGCTTTAGTATAAATTGCTATGTTAATAAAATTATGAAAATCAAAGATGCATTGAGCATGAAACATCAATAGTATAAATATAAAAATTATATTTTTCATGCAAGGCATATATTATGGATTATTTAATTAATTAAAATGTGATTGTGAATTAAATTAACTCATAGAGAGCATGGTTGTAGGTTAAACATTAAAATTTGAAAATATTCTTTTAAAATTAATGATTAAAAATCGCCAATCTATAATCAAGAATTGTATGCAAACATAGGATTACAGGATAATTAATAATTTTTAAATTGTTTAAAATTAATTAAACCTAAGATCACTTTAATTCTAATAGGATTAGAATTATTTATTACTTAGTTTTAAAATAGTTGTAATGAACTAAGTAGGAAAAAAAATTACAATGATTATATGGGAACTCTATAGGTTAGGTTCTGTCTAGGCTGGAGGTATTTAAGTTGACGATTTATGGAACACCTCCTACCTGGGTACTGACTTGGAACTTGAGTTGAATTAATTATAGTTTAATGTTAGCATACAATGTCACTAGGTTAGTTAAAAGAGTTTAATTTATTTAGAACATAGGAAAAAGACCTTATTATAAAGTGTTATAATATGCATAGACTTAGATAGATTGACTTAGTTGAATTTATCTAGTTAAATAACCCTAAAATACGATAGGACACTTTAGTGAGAGAAATATTACAAAACGAGATATTTATATCAAGTTTTGCTCCTACGTCCTTATATTCACACCGTGAGATCCATGCTCGGCTTTGTGTCGCCTTGGGCATGGTCTCCCTTCGGAAAGTGTTTGCATGGGTCAATAACAAGGTGAATGGGGAAAGTGTCCATAGTAAGTGAGGAAGTGTCCATAATAACAAGGTGAATGGGGAAAGTGTCCTAGATTACTGTATGAGTCTTGAATTGTATGTAGAAACATAAAGGGACTAGGGTTCAAGATACAACCTAAAGGGTCTATAGTATATAGATAAGGTTGGGTACCTTATCCTGGTGATACTATGGATACGACCCACTTTGTATTTGACATAAATGCAATGATCCAACGTGTTCGTGTAGGGGACATGCGAGTGAGGGTATCCTATGCAAAGAGTTTGCATAAGATCAGACCACGAAATAATATCACTAGATGTAACTCCGTTGACTAGTTAGGTTTCTATTTCAATAGGATGACCTAGGCAACTAAGTCTTAATCCTGAGTATATTATGAACTCTTTTTCACGAGGGATTGTCCTTTTATTTGTATGGGTGAGAGTGGTTGGTTTGCCGATTTAATATGCCTACTATTTTGGGGACAAGACTGAGTGGAGAGCTAGGAACATATTAACAAGATGGATTTCACTCCTTCCCTACTTTAGGGTAAGTAGATGAGTGTTTCCTTAAGTGGTGTCTCCAGAACTTTAACAAAGAGCCCTACCCTCTCACTGGCTTGAGAGGAGTTTCTGTTTAATGGTTGGATCATAAACAGGTTATTCATTAGAAGAGTACTGTACTTAAGGATACAAAGGCAATCTAAGGGTAAAATGGTAATTTGACCTAGTTGATGTTACGAACACTCTTAAAGGACTAACTTATTGTCATTGGTGTATACCCATGGACAAAGAAATATATTGCAGTGAGAAGAGTGCAGCTATGGGTCTTTAGTGGAGTGTATCCACAGTTAACGAATATTGTTTAATTTGGTGAATGAGTTTAGCCAATTTATCTCATATCGTTGGAGCTTTTGATTGTAGGTCCATGAAGTCCCTTCCTAGCTCGTAAAGGGAATTGAGGTAACTATGTTTTGAATAGAGTTTGAAATGGTCAAATTTACTTAGGAAAATAATAGCTGTATAATGATACATTGTAATATAAATTTTATATTTTATTTAAACTTTATAATATAAATTTAATTTTGGATATGATTCAAAATTAATTTATGGAAGGATTAAATATTCGAAGGAGTTCAAATATTAATGAATCAGATTCACATTAAAACTATAGGTTTGTATTTGATGCACATTAAAACTATAGGTTATGAGAAAAATACAATTGAATATGATTCAAATGTAAGTCAATTACTATTTGATATTTAATTTGGAAATAATTTAATTGGAGAATTAAATAATTATTTAATTTAAATTAATTTAAATGAATTAAAACTATAGATTGTGTGAGAGATGTTTCATTTAATATGATTTAAATGAAATCATTAATTAAATCTAATTTAATTAATGATTAATTAATGATTAATTAATTAATTGATAATTTAATTAATTAAATTAATTAATCACTCCCATGTAGGGGAGTTATCTAAAAGCATGGGTGATCCCACGTTCTCTCCCTCCCTATCTCTGTTAATCAAAAAGTTTTTTTTTTTTTTTATCACAGAGGAGAAATAGAGATTCTACATAATTATTCTGCATTTTCACTTCTCTCAAAGCATTCCTCCTTTTTCCATTTTCCCAATTCAATTGGTTCTGACAAACAAAAAATACCAAATATTTCTTAGAGGACAGGAAGATTACTCTCTTGGTGGTGTTTTAATCCCAATTGGAGAATTGGATTTTTATTTGGCTTTACAAAGGTAAAGGTTTCATATACCTTTTATGTGTATTTATTTTTAAGCATGCTTAACCTAGTTTCTAATTTTATAGTAGACTAATTTGTTTTTGGTCTCTGTATTATTTTTTAATTGCTCAGTGTATGGGTATTTCAGAAATCCCAAATTCATAATGAGTTTTGTTCTATGTTTTTCATTGCGTTAGGGCTTTCATCTCTACACAATCAATACAACATACTTAAGCTCCTCAAAAGTGTGAGATCTCCTTGCCTCTAAGTAAGCTTTTTCAAGCTTTGATTGAGCTCCCTGCAATATAAACATAAAAAACTCATCCCAACTTTCTCTATGTGATTTTCTATTTTCATAATAAATCAACCAAGCCTCATTGACAACTGTAACAAAACCCACAATCGAAAAAGATAAAAACCTTCTTAATCACAATGCATGAATGTTAAAGTTTAGACAATCCCTAAGTTCAAAACTCTCAATGTATACACTTTTTAGTAAGGAGACTAACTTTAAAATTGAAAAAAAGCCACTATATAAGTGCGTGTATATATATAACTTTTAGAAGATTTTCAAAGAAAAAATAAATCATCTTTGCAAGAAAAAAGACAACAGACCATGAATTTTGCAGAATCCCATGGACAACTATGGAAAAAAAACATTCTACAGAATCTGCTGTTAGTCATGTAACAATGTCCTCGACATGTTGCAAGACATGTCACTGAGGATAGAAGACGCACCAGAAAATATGCACTATATATATCAAACACATATGAACATATAAGGATGTTACGAAAACGACAATTAAAGAATATAACACAACGTAAAAGAATCGACATACAAATATATGTGGTTTACTAACGATGTATTAGCTATATCCACGAGATAGAAGGAGAACAATATTACTAGAGAGAACGTTTTTTTAATACACAAGCGACACCTTTAGGGTTAGAGAGTTTATACTGCGCACTACTCTAAACCCTAGGGTCCTAACCCTAGGGTCATAATCGTAAATAACTACAAATAAATAAATATGTTAAATACGAATTCTGTATAGGTTTCTGATGGAGTTAGCGAGCAATTAGTAGAAGCAAATAGAATCATCAAACACTCTAATTCAATCAATTTTAGCAACCAAGCAAGCATGTTCATAAACTAAAATAGGGTTTCTGAAAAACTCACCTTTGAAGAACTCTTCAATCTTCAAATTCTGCTTGAATCTTCACTTCAAATTATTATAGACCACCATTTGATCTTCCCTACTATCCTTTAGGACCTTAAATTGGAAGGTAAATTTCAAAATGAGTAGGAATTTGAGGGAATGTGGAGAGTTTATTTTTCTAGTTTTTCTTTTTGGGTCAAGAACATGAGAAAATTGATTCTCTCCTCTATTTCCAATCAACATCAACCTCATTTCATCTAAATAATTTTTGTTTTTTTTATACACAAATTAAATATGAAATTTGATTGCACTAGATGTTGACACCAAAACACCAAGCGACTAATGAAACTAAAGGTGGAATAACTTGGAAAAACCCACTAAGTTGTTTTTTTTTTTCAATTTTCAAATGATTTTCGGTAAAATCATCATTTTAATTAATTAATTAAAAATTATTTTTCAAATTAATTCTCAAAATTAATTTAAATAATTAATTAATAATTTAATTAATTTACCACCCATTCCAAACATAAATCCCTATTCATGTAATTAATATTTAAATCATATTTAAATATTATCCAATTCTCCGATTTCGTTTAATTCGATAATTAAACGTGTAATTATATCATATATAATTACTGATTCCATTAATTCAAATTTGAACGATTCAAATTTACTCATCACCCTATTTTAAGGTTTAAACAGTTTGTGAGCTAGTAAGGGGGCCTAATGGACCTACAAATCATGGGCTCTAATGATCCAATATTAATTTGTCAAACTCTTTAAATTGAATTAATCAACATTCGTCAACTACCGGGTCACTCCACTAAAGCCCAGTAGTTGCACTCTCTTCACTATAGATATATTTTTGTCCACTCGATATAACCATAATTAGTAAGTCAACCCTTCACAGGTTGTTCGTAATAACGGATGGCAAAAGCTGTTTTGCCCCCGACATTACATCTTGTTCCTTAAGTCCCACCGATCCTCTAATGAACAATTGGTTTGTGATCCAATCACCAAACCGAGTCCTTCCTAGGCCAATAAGAGGTGAGGCCCCTTGTTCAAGAACCAGAGTCAACACTTAAGGAAACAAGGGTCAGCACTTAAGGGAACAACCTTTCTACTATCCCTAAAAGCGGGTAGGAGTGAATTCTTTCTTGCACCCTATATCCTCAGCTATCTACTTGGTCTTACCCCTGAAATAGGAGGCTTATTGAGCCCACGCTGTTGAGCCAACCCTCACTTATGCAAATCTAAGGATAATCCCGAATAAATAGGAGATCATAGTTAGCTCAAGATTAAGATCAAGTTACCTAGGTCATCGCTTTGAAATAGTCAGTCTTAAACAGTAAACAATGTTATAAAGTAAGGGTGACTTATTTCTTGGTCTGATTTTATACAAACTCTTTGTATAATATGCCCCCACTTGCATGTCTCCACATCGTTTGTACTAAATATAAAGTGGAACACATTCGATAGTGTTTCTAGAATAAGGTACCCAACCTTATCCGTATATTTATAGACCGTTTTGGTTATCTACTCAAACTTGATCCACTCTTATTTCTCCACATAAAATCCAAGTACACATGTAACAACCATAAATCTTAGTTTATTAGATTTAGTTTTTATAAGTGCAGTTTACATATTCAATCATAGTTTTATTGAATAAACCTCAACAACTTCTTTATTGAAAATAGAATATGTTTAATTTTATAAACTGTGAGTTTTAGGACATATAACCCAACAAACTTCCACTTGGACTAAAACTTCAGTGAGTTTACATAAATACAAATATATACAATATTGAGTATAAGAGAATAAATACAATAAACTAGGGCATCAGATACCCACTAATTATCCCACTTGCCCTAAATTTATCTATCTCGTAGTCCTAGTCCCACTAGATGACCCTCAAACATTTTAGTCGAGAGGGCCATTGTAAAAAGATCAGCTAAAATTTCTCCTGAGGCTATCTGCGTGACGATCACGTCTCATTGATGTACGATCTCCTTGATGAGATGATACTTGCGCTCGATGTGCTTTCCATACTCATGGCTTCTTGGTTCTTTGGAATTTGCAACTGCTCTACTGTTATCACAATAGAGGGTGATTGATAGGTGCATATTTGAAACCACTTCCAAATCAGTTAAGAACTTTCTTAGCCATACTGCTTCATTGGCTGCCTCACACATAGCTACATACTACGCTTCAAAGGTGGAGTCAGCAATACAACTTTGCTTGATACTTCTTTATGAAGGATCTTAATAAAAAGAACCTTGAGTAGAAACGAGATCATCCCAATTCTCATTTTTTTTATAGAATGAAATTTTTACAGAAAAGAAAGAACAAATTATGTATTTACATAAATTACAACATGCTTTTAAAAAATAGGTTTTAGAAACCCTTACGTTTGAAGACAGATCTTCAAGAATCCCTTGACTAGAAGTGGACACTACCACGATGGCGACCTTGATATTCTTAGGTAGAGAATCCAGGGGTGGTGGGCTCTAACTATTTTGGAAAGAGAGTCTGAATTGAGAAAAAAGAGGAGGGAAAGGAAATTCAAAGAAACTTACAGAGAGCATTATTTTCTCTGTTCAATAACGTATATTTGTCTGACTTCCTTTCTTATAGGATTATGAAGGAGACTCTCTTTTATCAATTGCCCATAAAACATCAACCACCCACATAAGAGAAAAGAGGGGGAGGAAGTTGTAACTCCCTCCCTCATTTAAATATTTTAAAAAGATATTTAATATATATATATATATATATATATATATATATATATATATATATTTAAGTTACCAATGGGATCTCATGGACCTGTAGCTCGAAGCTCCAACGATACATGAATAATTAATCAAACTCTTTAATTAAATTATTCATCATCCGTTAACTGTCAAGCACTCCACTAAAGACCGACAGTTGCATTCTTCGCACTACAAATATTTATCTATGTCCATTGGATATAACCAATCAACAGTACGATGACCTTTCACAAATTGCTCGTAAGTACAGTTGGGCCAAAAATACCATTTTGCCCCTATAGTTACATCTAACTTCTTAAGTACCACTGATCCCTTTAATGAACAATATCATAGTCCAACTATGACTAAACCCCTCTCGGGCCAGGAGAAAGTGTGGTGGCACATTGTTCAAGTCCTGAAATCAACCCTTAAGGGAGCAATTTATCTATTTGCCCCGACCTCAAGGAAGAAGTGAATTCCTTCTTGTATAGATGTGTTCCTAGCTCCCCAATCAGACGAATCCCCAAAATGGTAAGCTTATTGAATCAGGGATTTGGCCGCTCTCAACCATACAAATCAAAGGACTATTCTCATAGGCAGGAGTTCACAACTGACTTAGGATTTAGGTCATGTTACCTATAGTTATCAGTGAAATGTAAGTCTCTATTATGAACGACGTTATATAATGAGACTAAACATTTCGTAGTCCGGTTTTATACAAACTCCTTTGTATAGAATATTCCTGCTTGCATGTCTATACATGAATGATCACGATCAGACTAAACATGAACGTAAAAATCAACAAATATCAACAAAGTAAATATGATTTACTTGTTGTGCCTTTTGTGTTTCTTCATCTATGACATTCGTGTTTATTACTTTTAACATATCTAGAACTTGTTCATTAACAGAGATTCTATCCTTTATGTCATGGTTATAAACATCTTCAAGAATATCGTTCCTAAAAAATTGTTCAAACAATGTCTGTAACGAATCCATGATTTCTTTAGCAAAAACCATGTTCTTGAATTTCTTAGCTAGTATATCAGATATATTTGCTAAGATATGGATTCGAGCCTTTCTGTTTGCCTTAATCCATCTATCATATGCATTTCAAACTTTTTGGTTTGTAGATGAGTTGGGAGATAGAAGACATTTCTCTGTTAAAAGAAATTTTAAATCATCATCTACTAGCATTGCGTTTATATATGATGTTGAATATTAATACCGTTAAACTTGTCGGAAATGAATAATTTAGAAGAATTTGACATGTTGAAAATATAAACAAATTCTAATCAGTAAATTTCTTGTAAATCCAAACAAAGTTTTTTAGCAAAAGTAATAATGTACCTAAATTTCATTATTTATTTGCAGCGATATTTTAGTGAGTCAGAATAGATGCTACCGAGGGGCAGTCAAATACTTCTTTACTAAAACAAGACATTCTTGACTAAATACTAATTCCAGAATAACTCTTATTCCTATAGTCATTTCGTTACTGTTTTCGGTCAAGAACTTACTATAGTTACCGTTTTCGGTCAAGAACTTACTAACACTTGTAAGTGTAACCCTCCATTTTCAGACCTCAGAGGTTGGCCCCAATGATGCTACCGAATTGGAAAGTCAAGATTGGGAATGGACCTAAGAAATTCTATCCATTTCTGGAGTTTGAGTTATTCTGAATCCCATGTTACAACCCTCCGAGGGGATAGCTTCATGGAATACACAAGCATGCAACCGAAGCAAACATAATCAATAAGCACTCTAATTACATTTAATTTGAGTTCTAAAGCGTGTTATTTCATAAATTTAAAAGAGGGTTTCGAGAAGAACATACCTTTGATGATTTCTCCCAAATCCAAGCTGCTCTTCACTCAAAATCAGTTCCAAATCGATAGTGAACCACCGAAAGATCTTCTCTACTATTCTCAGACTTGAATTTGAGTGGTGGAACTCAAATTTGAGTGAATTTGTTGAAGGATAATGAGGTTTCTTGTGAGGAAGAAGAAGAAGTAGTAGAAACTCTTTTCAGCTCAAGCACCACCCAGATGTTCTCTAAAATTGAGAGTTTTATATTTCTTCAGCATGTAAGCATTCCTCAACCATCAAATGGTTAGCACCTACTTCTCAATTCAAGTGAGATTTATGTATGCTTGTAGGAAGAACACCTCCTACTCCAGGCGTTTTGTGGGCAAAATCCATATAATCTAGTTTTTCCAATTTTTCATTTCAATAATCAATTAATTCAAAAATTAATCAAAAATTGATTTATTTAATTCATAATTAATCAAATATCAGAATTAAATTTCTTATATTGAATTTTAATTAATTAAACATATTTAATTAATTAATTAATTTAATATCAAATATCAATATTTAAATATCATAAACTCTCCAATTTCGTTTAATTTCAATAAATTAAATGTTAAATAATTATATTTATACAAACCCTAATTTCAATTTGAACATTTCAAATTGATATCATTCCAAATTCACTCAATTTAATAATTCAAGGTGTTCATGTGTTACGAGCTAGTAGAGGTTAAGAAACGTTGGTTAAAATGGTAATTGTTGACGAATTGCCATTCAAGTTTGTGGAGAGTAAAGGATTTAAGAAATTTGTCAATAGATTAACATGTTCAAGTCAATCTAAATTTGTTGTTCCGTCTCGGTTTAATGTGGCTAGAGATGTGTTTAAGTTGTATGTTAATGAGAAAAAGCGTTTAAAAGACATGTTTGTGAATAAGAAGTATAGAGTTTCTCTCACTATGGATTGTTGGACATCGGGACAAAATATAAATTACATGGTACTAACTGCCCATTTCATAGATTCTAATTGGAGATTACATAAAAGAATACTTAGTTTTTGTCCAATTGAGAATCATAAAGGTGATACTATTGGTAAAACCATTGAAAAGAATTTGAAGGATTGGGGCATTGAAAGGGTAATGACTTTGACTGTTGATAATGCAAGTTCGAATGATACTGCCATTACTTATCCTTTGAAAAGATTCAATAAGGGATTATTGTTTGGTGGAGAATGACCTTATGGACCTACAGATCATGAGCTCTAATGATTAAGATTAATTGGCTAAAACTCTTTAGACCAAATTAATCAATATTCGTTAACTATCAAGTCACACCACTATAGCTCGATAGTTGCACTATCCTTACTGTAGATATATTTATGTCCATATGATGTAACCATAACTAGTAAGTTGACCCTTCACAGGCTGTTCGTAATAACGCCTGGGACAATAATGATATTTTACCCCCGATATTATGTCTTGTTCTTTAAGTTCCTACTGATCCTCTAACGAACAATTGGTTTGTGACCCAGTCACTAAACCAGATCCATCTCAACCCAGTGAGAGGGTAGGGCCCCTTGTTTAAGACCTGGATTTAGTACTTAAGAGAACAACCTTTCTCCTATCTTTAAATTGGGTAGGCGTGAATTCCGTCTTACACCCTCTGTCCCCAGCTATCTACCTGGTCTTACCCCAGAAATGGGAGGCTTATTGAGCTAGCGCTGTTGAGCCAACTCTCACCTATGCAGATCTAAGGATAATCTCGAATAAAAAGGAGTTCATAGTTAGCTCAGGATTAAGATTGAGTTACCTATGTCATCTAAGTGAAATAGTCAGTCTTATATAGTAAACATCATTATAAAGTAAGAGTGACTTATTTCTTGGTCCGATCTTATGCAAACTCATTGCATAGGACACCCCCACTCTTTATATCAGTACATGAATGAATCTGGATCACTTCATTTGTTGTTGTAATACATTCACAGCTGAAGTGAATTGCATCTCTACCTGTTTATCAACACTACTATTTTCTCTCACATCAGCAGACGTCACAAAAGGCTTCATAGTTGACTTAAGCATGGAATTTTCATTAAATATCACATTCCTATTAAGTATAATTGTATTTTAAGAAGTGACCAAACTCTATATCCCTTAACTCCGTCCCCAAAATACACGAATATACCCTTTTTAGTTCTCGGTTCTAGTTTACCCTCATTAACATGATAGTAAATAGTACAACAAAAAATTCTTAATAAAGAATAATCTGTAGGCTTACTAGACCACACCTCGTAATATGTTTTACAATAAATACCTATGTGAGGTCCACGATTGATCAGATAACATGCTGTATTTATTGCTTCTGCCCAAAACCTTATAGCCAACCCTGCATTACGTAACTCATTAACTCAAAACCACAGAATTCCAAACCATTATCAGTTCGCAGCCTTTTGATCTTCTTCCTAGTTTGATTTTCAATCAATATCTTCCATTGCTTGAAATTTTTGAAGGTTTCACTTTTATGTTTCATCATAAAAACCCAAGTCATTCTTGAGTAATCATTAATTATAGATATAAAATACCTGCTGCCTCCAATAGATTCAACTTTGGAAGGTCCCCAACAATCTGAATGAATGTAATCAACTGTTCTTTTTGTACATTGAACACCTCTTGGAAACTTGCTGTGATGAAACTTCCCAAATACACGATGTTCACATAATTCAAAATCCTGCACCTTATGCCCACATTAAAGATCCCTTTTTGAGAGAATTTGCATCCCTTTTTACTCATATGACCAAGTCTCATATGTCATAACTTAGCCATATCATCCTTATGAACGATGGACGATGCAATAGCAACATAACTTGTTATGGTGGAACCTGATAGGAAATACAGTGTTCCACGTTTTGTGCCTTTCAGAACTACCTCGGAACCCTTGTAGACATACATTACTCTACCTTTACCTTTAAAACTGTAACCCTTACTATCGAGTACACTAAATGATATCAAACTCTTCGTCATTAATGGAACATGTCTAACCTTCTTGAAAGTGTAGAAGTGATGCATTGTAAATGTGATGTGATTATGGTATGAAGTTGTGGTGATGTGTTATGTGTTGCACATGCAAGTTTTTCTACTAAAACCCAAGTATAAGCCTCACTAGGTTTCCTGGTAAGTCCAAGGTCGAACACAGAGACTACTGAGTTAATATGCGACAGTAAATTTTGATTCTCTTGCGGTGGTGAAAACAAATAAGTTGGATGGTGTTTTGTTTACGACTATTTCCTATGTGACAGAGTTCGAATAAAGAGTTGATGAAATCGAGAATTACAATGAGTAAACAATGAATGGGTTGAGAAGGGGTTTAGTTAACACTTCCTAAGATTGCGTTCAAGTTATGCGATCATGCTACTCACAAACCCAGCATGTCATCTCTCAATGCAAATGCCATAGTTCCTATTTCTAGGACGCATGTGATGTATATGAAAATGTCGATAGGACTTATGTCTAAGCCTCTATTCTTGTCTATGTGATGAATGATGCACACATACACAAGATGACCGCATACAATCATATCCTATTTCTAGGGTGCATGCGATGCATAATAGCAATTAGAACTTATGTCTAAGTTTCTATCTCTTGCTTATGCGGTTCTAATCTGACTCTCTCAAGCCTAGATTCTAATCTGACTCTCTCAAGTCTAGATTCTTTCTTTAGACTACTCTCTCAAGTATCTCTAAAGGGTGAATGACGCATACATAAGACAAGATGATCGCATAAAGTGTAAATCTTAGGTCATGCTAGCTAAGTACTTCTCAACCTATTCAGAAGTTTAGCTACTCATGCGAAGTATGGAGAGATTGTACATAAGTTGAAATGAGATTTCCATTGTCTTATAAATTAAATGCAGAATACAGAATAGCAATAGAATATAGAGATAAGAAGCCCGGTAGCAATGTCTTGTTTCCCGTGGCCTTTTACACTGTCTTTTCACTCCAACTCTGCCCAGATGAATATCCTTGCTTTCACAAGTGTTGACCCTCTCTCCTTTTGTAGCACTTCCCGGCAGTCTTTCAAGTTATCCAGGAATGATCTCTCGGCGTTTTCTTTTCTTGGCTTGACTCCGCCTTCTAAGTATAAGTATGACTATGAATAGAATAACGACTCTCTATCTAGTATATGATCGCTATTCTATATATGGCGATCTCCCGTTAACGATGGTGGCCTTCGGTATTTATAGAGCTCAAAGTGAAGAAGCTTTTCTCTCTAATGATTGTAATGATGGGCGGTCATTAAATCTCCTACTCTGATGCGCCAATTAATGGTCACTGAAGGTTGAGTGTATTTGCTACAGTGTGTTGTTAATGGCTTTTTAACTAAATTCAAATTTGACTGTCATCAGCTTTCCGTCCCATCATGATTTATTATGTTATCACCTTGATGCGCAGTCTTTATACGGCCACTTTCTTGAGCAACTTCTCGCGATCGCATACGATCGCATGACTTTGTGATTGCAATCTTTCAATGTGCGCAGACGCCTAATTCCTTGGATCGTAATTTTACTTGCGCCAACGCATTTTCCTGCACAAAATAAGTAAAATAGCTGCTTTTATGCGATGGGCGCATGCGATCGCAATTTTCTCAGTTTAACGCTTTTGGACATGATTTTATATATTTTTACCATCGCATTCCCTCATTGTTTTACTTATTTGCACTGTGATAACGTGCATTTCTACCCGCTATCAAGAAAACACCATTATGTGTTTATATCTTGACTGAGCCGATACCAACTATCTTGCTCACAGCACCATTAGCCATGCTAATATTCTCTCCGTCTATTTGCTGATACATTGAGAATCACTCTCTATTTGGGCACATATGATAAGATGCCCCAGAATCAAGAACCACATATCATTTAGAATGTGAATGTTCGGTCACAACTAAAGCTAGATCTCCTTCAGAATCGATCTCGACTTCTTTAGGATCAATCTCAACTTGTGCAACAGAGGCAGATGCTTCCTTTTTGTCTCTTTTTTCCTTCTTTTCCTGATACCATTTTATCTTAAGACAATCGGTTTTCCAATGCTAATTTTCTTTACAATAACGACAAATATCATCTAACTTAGAACCTTTTGACTTCAAAGACTTATTATTCTGGTTTGACTTCTGCTTACCGAAATTCCAATGTCCCTTAATCCCCGTAGCAGCTAACTCAGATGTCTGACTTTATGTACTGAACTTCCTGCATTCTAACAATCCTCTCTCATAAGCAACAAGGACATTGTATCTTTTAAGGTCAAAGTTTCTTTCCCTCTAATATGCGAGACAAAGTCTCATACGACGGAGGCAAAGACATCAACAAAATTAGGGCAACATCCTCACCATCAACCTTAATCTTCAGTTACGCATATCTATTAAGATTTTATTTAATTGATCAAGATGGTCTCGTGAGACGTACCTTCATGCGTACGTACATGATACAGACGTTTCTTTAGAAACAACTTCTTGGTTAAAGATTTTGTCATGTAAAGACTTCCCAACTTCAACCAAAGACCAGCGATAGTTTCTTCATTTGTGACATTGATGATGATGTCATCAGCCAAACATAGCATGATCATTGAATGAGCCTTCTCCTCAAGAGTTTGCCAATCTTCGTTATCCATGACAATCTTCTTTTGACTTACCAGTCAGCAGCGCCCACAGCCCCTGTTGCTTTAGCACATCTTGATCTGCCATAAACCAAAATTGTTCCTCCTGGTGAATTTGTTGATTTTTACGTTCACGTTAGACATCTCCAATTGTCGAACAAATGTGGAATTTCGACATACGAATTCTAAATTATTGGGAATGTCTTAGAACTCGAAATTTGTAAATTTTGTGTTAAACATTTCTATTTATCAATAAAATATTATTGAGTATTTTAATTCAATAAAGATATTGATATTGCATTCTATAATGAAAATCCAATAAACAAATCCATGGCTATAGTATGAATGCTTTAACTTTATGTGATGACATAAAGAGGATCAAGTTATGGTATATAGCCTAAATGGTCTATAAGTATATGGATGAAGTTGGGTGTTTCATCCCGGTAACAGTATTGGATGCAGCCCATTTCGTATACTGATACAAATAATGTTATCCATAAATCATTCATGTAGAGACATGTGATTGGGGGCATCCTATGCAATGAGTTTGCATAAGATTGGACCTCGAAGTAGTCACTTTTCTTTATAATGACCGTTTACTGTTAAAACTGACTATTTAAAATGACCTAGGATAACACGATCTTAATTCTGAGCTAACTATGAACTCATGTTTATTTTGGGATTATCCTTTGATCTGCATAAGTGAGAGTCCAACAACACTGCTCAATAAGCCTTCTATTTTGGGGATAAGACCGGGTAAATAGCTAGGGACATAGCTATGCAAGATGGAATTCACTCCTACTCGACTTAGGGTTAGCAGATAAGTTGTTCTTTTAAGTGATGATGCCTAGTCTTGAACAATAGAGCCCCACCCTCTTTTGGTAGAGAAGGATATGATTTATAAATGGTATTACAAATCTGTTGTTTAATAGAGGGTCAGTGGGAGCATAAGGTGCAAGATGTATTTACAGGGGTAAAACGATAATTTTGATCAAATTGTAAATACGAACGACCTGTGAATGATCGACTTACTGATTATGGTCAAAATGGACAGAAATATATCTATAGTGAGGAGAGTGCAACTATCAAGCTATAGTGGTGTGCCTTGATAGTTAAGGAATAGTAATTAATTTGGTTTAAAGAGTTTAACTGATTAGTTACAAATCGTTGGAGCTCATGATTTGTAAGTCTATTAGATCCCTCTACTGGCTCATAAATTGGAATAACAAATTGAGTATTAAATTGGTTGAATTTTGGAATTAGGGTTATGAATTTGAAATGTACAAATTTGACTATCAGGGTTTTCAATTTATTGTATTTGATACAATTATAAAACGTTTAATTTAGATGAAATTAAACAAAATTGGAGAATCAATTAATATTAAAATTTTGATTTAAATATTAACTATATGAAATCGAATGATATTAGTGGAATTGGTTTTATTAATTTAATATTAAGATATTAAATTAATATTTTAATTAAAAAGTTTAATTAAAATTAAAATTAGTTTTATTTAAAATTAATTTAAAATTAATTTTTTTGAATTAATTTTTTAAAACTAAATATTTAAATAAAATAAGTTTATTTAAATGTAAAATTATTTTAAACCATTTTGATTAAAAAATGATAAAATAAGATTGAGTGGATTTTTCTAATTTGGAAAAATCCACTTTGTGATTAAATGGTTAATCACCAAATCCCATTTGAGATTTATTGAATTGGTGCAGCT
The DNA here is from genome assembly GCF_027475165.1 of Benincasa hispida. NCBI lineage: Eukaryota > Viridiplantae > Streptophyta > Magnoliopsida > Cucurbitales > Cucurbitaceae > Benincasa > Benincasa hispida. The sequence goes on from NC_143482.1 coordinate 13,706,779, forward strand.
GGAGCTAGCCTCTATGCAAACATTATCTCCATGCAATTTTCAGCTTATAAATTGAAGCTCCACGCTGAGAATTTGAGGTAGATGCTGTGTTTTTAGAACTAGAAAACTGCTGCTATGAAAACCTACAAAACCCACTTAAGTTCATCCCAAATTCAACTTGATTTAAGTGTTTCCACCACACATTCCTTCTTGAGCTTTGTAGAGAAGATCTTGGTGGTGGTCTTGTTGAAGTTTCAAGCTCAATCTTGAAGTCATTCTGCTGAATTCGTGGATTAAGTCTTCAAAGGTAATGTTTTCTACAAACCCTCTTTGAATTTCACTTGGATAGCATGTTTAAAACTCAAATTAAGTGTAGTTAGAGTGCTTATTGATTCTGATTTATTCTGCTGCATGTTAGATTACTCCTTCAATTGGTATCAGAGCATGATTTAAGAATGAATTCGAGAACTTGATTGACATTGAAAGATGAGTTAATTTGAGTTTGGTGGGTGAATTTCCAAGTATGTTTGAGTACGTGACTGGTATGGTTTAAATTCAACTTTGGCATTAGAATTCTCTTTGATTTCCAACTTAAATTTGTAATTGGCTCTTGGTTGATGAGCTTAGATGTGTGCTCTAGAGTCTATAATTTATTTGGAGTCATTAGAGTCCAAATTAAGTTGCAATTTGAAGACTCAAGCAAGCATGTTCGAGCAGAAAACCAAAGTTGAGCATTCTGCCCAAGAGCGTCACGACGCTGTTCATCGAGCGTTGCAACGCCACGGGCTTGTTGATGAACAGCGTTGCAATGCTGGGATGCAACGTCATGATGTTGTTCATCCCAAGGGCTTTTTTGTTCGCACGTTGCCTGGCCGGCTTTTGGGTTGAAGAAATCGATTCGACCGGGTTCTCCTCCAAATCGGTCCGGTTCACCATCCTTTGGTGTCTAGGTGGTCCGATTCATATGGTTCGGGTTGGTTCGAGTGGTTATTCATCAAATTAAAGTTGTTTTTGACCTATTATTGTAATAATTTAGCTTATTTGTTTACTTAGAATGCCAAAGTTGAACCATATTAGTATTATTTAATTATTTTATGCATTTGATGTGTATTATTTTGGATTAAACATGTTTGTGCATAAAGTATGTAATTTTGGATTTAAAATCCCACCATAGGTAAACATGTTACATACATTATTGTATGTTATAATTAGTTATAATATATAGTATGCATGTTTTAGAGTTTGTTAAAAATTAATGTAATTGTTATGTTAATTTTTTGCCTTTGAAGCATGTTATGGTTGGTTTAAAGCATGTTTATTTTATAAGTTTGTTATAAAATAAAATTAGACTTTAAAATCCATAACAAAGATAAACAGTATGCTCACTTAGGCTAACAACTAATTTTAGCAGTTAAAATAGATTGTTACCTTATAAATTTTGGCTACAAACTCAAATCGGTCCATAAACCTGTCTAAGGTTGGGGTACTTAAGTTGACGGTTTACGTAACACCTCTTACTTGGGGATTATGACTGAAAATTTGAGCGTTGTTAACTGATTTTATGAGATGGCGTGAGTGGTGTGAGATGTAAAACTGGTTTAAACACTTAAACATCGTAGGTTAACTTCAAAATATAAATGTTATACTTGGATAAAATCACATAGACTTAGGTTTTTCTTAATTAGCCGTAATAAAACCCAAGTAAATGAATACACAAACATTTAGAACACTTCAGTGGGAGATTAACAATATATTCGATATAGAGTTAATAGCTCTCACGTCCCCAAGAGTTCACACCGTGAGATTCATGCTCGGCTTCGTGTCGCTTTTACTACGACTACACCATACGGAAAGTGTTTGCATGAGTCAATAACAAGATGAATAGGGGAAGTAGTTCATAGTAAGTGGGTGAAGAAAATGTGTCAACATTGTCCTATGGTCTCCTCCATTAGTTTGAACTATGAGATTCCTATGTTGCACCTACTGTTGTTTTTAGGTGGCACTAGCTAGTCGTTAACCATGGCGATCTCCACGGAGGGTTATAACATAGGATTCGAAACAATCCAAGCTTCAGAAATGAATAGAGTCTTATAGTTCTATCTTGGATATTGTCTTCATTTCGGGGGCATGTTCATACCATTCTATAAAATCTGAAAATGGCGGGTCATACTTATGATAATTAGTAATTGTTAGTAAAGATCTTGACCAAATATGATAACCAAAAAATCTATAGGAATAAAAAGTTATTCTTATATAGTACTTGGTCAGAATTGTCTTGCTTCAGTGAAGGAATTTTTTGACTGTCCCACGGTAGCACCTATTCTAAATCACTAAAGTACCGTTGCAAATGAATAAAGATTTTTGGGTATTTTATTGTTTCTGCTAAAAAATGGATTTAGATGCATAAGTTTAATAGAATTTGTTTAATTTTTTCAGCAATGTCAAATTCAATTATACAACTGCTTGCTTCTGATAAGTTTAATAGAGAAGGATATTCAAACTGGAAATCCAACAATAATACGATATTAGTTATGGATGATTTAAGGTTTGTGTTGACGGAGGAATGTCCTCCGGTTCCTAGTACAACAGTGAACCGAAATGTTCGGGACATCTATGATCAGTGGGTTAGGGCTAACGAAAAAGCCAGAGCTTATATCTTAGGAAGTATATCCGATATACTTAATAGGAAACATGAGGTAATGCCCACAGCCCGTGAGATAATGGCGTTGTTCCAAGAGATGTCCGGGAAACTTTCATCCTCTGTTCGACATGAAGCCATTAAGTATGTTTATAGTACTCACATGAAAGATGGTACCAACGTTAGAGAACATGTTCTCGATATGATGGTCCATTTTAATATTGCTAAGGCTCATGGGGCGTTGATAGATGAAATCAGGCAAGTCAGTATGATATTAGAATCTATCCCGGAGAGTTATCTACCTTTTAGAACCAATGCTATTATGAACAAAATTACTTACAATTTGACTACGCTGTTGAACGAGCTACAGACATATCAGTCTATGATGAAACTTAAAGAAAATGAGGTAAATGTTATTTCACGATCTAAAAATTTTGTAAAGAGTTCTATGTCTGAAACAAAACCCACTGATAAAAAAAAGTATGTTCCCTCTTCTTCAAAAGACAAGGTTGTACAAATGAAGAAGAAGGGTAAAGGGAATAAGAAAACCACTGCTAAAAAAAACAAAAACAAAAACAAAACTCCTAAAGGAAAGTGTTTCCATTGCGGAGAAGATGAGCATTGGAAGTGTAACTGCCCAAAGTATTTGATAGAAAAGAAAGCGGAAAAGGAGAACCAAGGTAAATCAGATTTACTAGTAGTTGAAACATGTCTAGTGGAGAATACTCACCTAACCTGGATATTAGATTCAGGCGCCGCTAATCATTTTTGCACTTTTCTACAAGAAACTAGTTCTTGGAGACAACTTTCTGAACAAGAAATGACTTTCAAGGTAGGAACGGGAGAAGTCATTTCGGCTCATGCAGTGGGAGATGTCAAGCTATTTTTTGGAGAATCTTCATCTTACTTAAAAATGTGTATAATGTACCTAAGATGAAAAGAAACTTAATCTTTCTTTCCTGTCTGCTAGAAAATATGTACAGAATATCTTTTGAATTTAATGAAGTGTTTGTTTTTTCAAGAGGTATTCATATTTGTTCTGCAAGACTCGAAAATAACTTGTACATATTAAAACCAACTGAAGCAAAGGCCATTCTAAATATATAGATGTTTAAAACGACTGAGACTCAAAATAAAAAATGAAAAATGTCTTCTAATGCCTATCTTTGGCACTTCAGACTCGGTCACATTAATCTCGACAGGATTGAGAGATTGGTAAAAAATGGCCATCTAAGTCAGTTAGAAGATAATTCTTTAACTCCATGCAAATCATGTCTTGAGGGAAAAATGACAAAAAGATCTTAATCTGAAAAAGGTCTTCATGCCAAAGAGTCTCTCGAACTTATACATTCAGAACTATGTGGTCCGATGAGTGTAAAATCATGAGGAGGCTATCAGTATTTTGTCAATTTTATTAATGATTACTCGAGATATGGCTACATTTACTTAATAAGTCACAAGTCTGAAACTCTTGAAAAGTTCAAAGAATTTAAGACCGCGACAGAAAATTTGTTAAGTAAATGAATTAAAACACTTCGATCTGATCGAGGTGGTGAGTATATGAATTTACAATTCCAGAACTATCTAGTAGATCATAGAATTCAATCCCAACTCACAGCACCTAGAATACCACAACAAAACGATGTTGCAGAAAGGAGAAATCGAACCTTGTTAAACATGGTCTGATCAATGATGAGTTATGTTCAGTTACCTCAATCCTTTTGGGGGTATGCAGTACAAACTGCGGTATATATTCTAAACGTTGCTCCTTCAAAAAGTATTTCAGAAACACCGCATGAATTATAGAAAGGACATAAAATTAGTTTATGTCATTTCCATATATGGGGTTGTCCAACACACGTGTTGATATAAAATCCTAAGAAACTGGAAACACGTTCGAAAGTATGCCTCTTTGTAGGATACCCTAAAGAAACAAAAGGAGGACTATTCTATGATCCCCAATAAGACAACGTGTTTAGATCGACAAATGCTACATTCTTGGAAGAAGATCATGTTAAGAAGCATCAACCTCACAGTAAACTAATATTACAAGAAATGACCAAAGATGCTACAGAAAAATCAAAAAGAGTTTTTGATCAAACTGGTCCATCAACAACTGTTTTTGTCCCGTCATGTCCTTCTCAAGAGTTGAGTATGCCTCGATGTAGTGGGAGGGTTGTTCAACAACCTGAATGCTATATGGGTTTAACTGAAACTCAAAACATCATACATAATGATGGTTTAGAGGACCCATTAACCTTTAAAAAGGCAATGGAAGATGTTGATAGGGAACAGTGGATAAAAGCCATGGACGTTGAAATGCCGTCAATGTACTACAATTCTATCTGAGAACTTGTAAATCAACTACATGGGGTCAAACCTATAGGTTGCAAATGGATCTACAAAAGAAAACGAGACCAAACTGGCAAGGTGCAAACCTTCAGAGCCAAACTCATGGCAACAGGTTTTATCCAAAGAAAATGGGTTGATTATGAAGAAACTTTTTCTTCTATTGTCATGATAAATCTATAAGAATACTTCTATCCATTGCCACATATTATGACTAAGAAATATGGAAAATGGATGTCAAGACAGCTTTTTTTAATGGCCATCTTGATGAAAGTATTTTTATGTCTCAACCAGAAGAGTCCATCGAATAAGGACAGGAACAGAAAGCTGTAAGCTTAAACGATCCATCTATGGATTAAAGCAAGCTTCAAGATTCTAGAATATAATATTTGATACTGCGATCAAATTTTATGGCTTTGAACAGAATGTTGATGAACCTTGTATTTACAAGAAAATAGTCAATAAAACTGTAGCATTCTTAGTACTTTATGTTGTTGACATCTTGCACATTGGGAATGAGACATGCTTCCTTGCTGACGTAAAGAGATGGTTAGCAACACAGTTCCAAATAAAAGATTTGGGTGATGCTCAATATGTTCTAGGGATAGAAATTTTTCGAAATCGAAAGAATAAAACCCTAGCACTGTCTCAAGCATCTTATATAAACAAGATGTTGTCAAGATATAATATGCAAAATTCCAAAAAAGGTATGTTACCTTTTAGACATGGAATTCATTTGTCAAATAAACAGTGTCCTAAGACACCTCAAGATGTTGAGGAAATGAAAAGAATTCCATATGCATTTGTAGTTGGGAGCTTGATATACGCAATGTTATGTACACGCCCTGACGTATGCTAAAGAAACAGTATGGCTACACAAATTCTTGGCTTATTTGGAAATAGTTCCAGATATGCACCTACCCATCACAATGTATTGTGACAATAGTGGTGTTGTTGCCAACTCGAAAGAACCAAGGAGTCACAAATGTGGAAAACATATTGAGAGAAAGTACCATCTCATCAGAGAGATAGTATACCGAGGAGACATGATCGTCACGAAGATAGCCTCTGAAGTCAACCTTGCTGATCCATTTACGAAGGCTCTCTCAGCTAAAGTGTTCGAGGGCCGCTTGGTTGGACTAGGACTCCAAGCAATATAATCTAGGGCAAGTGGGACAATATCTATGGTATTAGTGATGCTCTAGTTTATTGTATTTTTATCTATGTTTCTCAACATTGTATTATATATATTTATTCTCACTGGAGTTTTAGTCCAAGTGGGAGATTGTTGTGAATGTCCTAAAACTCGCAGTTCGTAAATTTTGTGTTACATTTCTATTTATCAATAAAATATTATTGAGTATTTTAATTCAATAAAGATATTGATATTGCATTCTATAATGAAAATCCAATAAACAAATCCATGGCTATAGTATGAATAATTTAACTTTATGTGATGACATAAAGAGGATCAAGTTATGGTGTATAGCCTAAATGGTCTATAAGTATATGGATGAAGTTGGGTGTTTCATCCCGGTAACACTATTAGATGCAGCCCATTTCGTATACTGATACAAATAATGTGATCCATAAATCATTCATGTAGAGACATGTGAGTGGGGGCATCCTATGCAATGAGTTTGCATAAGATTGGACCTCGAAGTAGTCACTTTTCTTTATAATGACCGTTTACTGTTAAAAGTGACTATTTCAAACTAAAATGACCTAGGATAACACGATCTTAATTCTGAGCTAACTATGAACTCATGTTTATTTTGGGATTATCCTTTGATCTGCATAAGTGAGAGTAGTCCAACAACACTGCTCAATAAGCCTTCCATTTTGGGGATAAGACTGGGTAAATAGCTAGGGACATAGCTATACAAGATGAAATTCACTCCTACCCGACTTAGGGTTAGTAGATAAGTTGCTCTCTTAAGTGAAGATGCCTAGTCTTGAACAACGAGGCCCCACCCTCTCTTGGTAGATAAGGATATGATTTATAAATGGTATTACAAATCTGTTGTTTAATAGAGGGTCAGTGGGAACTTAATGTGCAAGATGTATTTACAGGGGTAAAGCGGTAATTTTGATCCAACTGTAAATACGAACAACCTGTGAAGGATCGACTTACTAATTATGGTCAAAATGGACAGAAATATATCTACAGTGAGGTGAGTGCAACTATCGAGTTATAGTGGTGTGCCTTGATAGTTAAGGAATAGTAATTAATTTGGTTTAAAGAGTTTAACTGATTAGTTACAAATCGTTGGAGCTCATGATCTGTAGGTCCATTAGGTCCCTCTACTAGCTCATAAATTGGAATAACAAATTAAGTGTTAAATTGGATGAATTTTGAAATTATGGTTATGAATTTGAAATGTTCAAATTCAATTATTAGGGTTTTCAATTTATTGTATTTAAAACAATTATAAAACGTTTAATTTAGATGAAATTAGACGATCAAATATTAAAATTTTGATTTAAATATTAATTATATGAAATTGAATCATATTAGTGGAATTGGTTTTATTAATTTAATATTAAGATATTAAATTAATATTTTAATTAAAAAGTTTAATTAAAATTAAAATTAGTTTTATTTAAAATTAATTATTTAAATAAAATAAGTTTATTTAAATGTAAAATCATTTTTAACCATTTTGATTAAAAAAATGATAAAATAGGATCGAGTGGTCCACTTTGTGATTAAATGGTTAATCACCAAATCCCACTTGAGATTCATTAAATTGGTGCAGCTGGAGCTAGCCTCCATGCAAACACTATCTCCATGCAATTTTCAATTTATAAATTGAAGCTCCATGCTGAGAATTTGAGGTAGATGCTGTGTTTTTAGAACCAGAAAACTGTTGCTATGAAAACCTACAAAACTCACTTAACTTTATCCCAAATTCAGCTTGATTTGAGTGTTTCCACCATACATTCCTTCTTCAACTTTTTAGAGAAGATCTTGGTGGTGGTCTTGTTGAAGTTTCGAGCTCAATCTTGAAGACATTTTGTTGAATTCGTGGATTAAGTCTTCAAAGATAATGTTTTTTTTTTTTTTTTTTTTGCTTTATTTCTAATTACTTACTTTTAAGTTATTACTAGTGAAGTTTTTAATTCTTTCATTACCTTTTTTAGACTATAAGAGTGCATCACTCAAGTTGATTTAGTTAAAACTTACTAATAGAAAGGTGTGTTGGCTTGAATGTAGTTCTAAGTAGTTAGACATTAGTGCAACTTTCTGCTAAATATTAAGATTATTGGATGAAAAATAATCCATGATATCATTCCTACGGTTTATAATCTTACTAAGAAATAGACAGTGACTAATCTTTATTATTCATTTTGTAGGGCTTTCATGGAAACTTGTCACCTTATGTAGGAGTGTAACTCCTAAGAAAATTTGTAACATTTTCATCCCCACTAGTGTTAGTTTGTTTTTCATGGGCAAGGGAATCTAGTTAACATACGATTATTTGGAGTGCCTGATAACTTGTAAAAATACAAGTTATTGTAGCCTTTTATATAGAATAATGAGATTAGATAAGCTAAATATGCGATAATAATACTAGAAATTCATGCTTAAAATTATACTTGGGTTGAACTACACCTAAAATCCCTACTGACCGCATATCATGAGTTAACACTGCACCAAAGTGTATATTTTGCAGTTGATCACAGGATCTGTATGCATGCGCCAAACTCCAAACCAATGAACAAATAATTGATCGCATGTCTTGGGATCTCTGACACAATCCTGGTGGATATTCTACCATTGATTCAGAATGTTGACCATAATAGCAGCGCTGACATTCTCACCAACCTAGTCGGAGATGGTGACTATCCATTGCGGGATCCCCAAATTCATCAGCGGGTGGCTCTATAAATAGAGCTTTGGCGAACATGACAAGGTGTCAAGATTTTGCTTGAGAACATCCTTAGACACGATATTTGCACCACAAGCAAAGAGCGCAACCAAGAAGATTTCTGAAAACTTCCACTTCCAAACTCCACTCTGATTTACCACCGAAACTTCACTGGAACAAAGAGTTTGAGAAAGCCTTCTCCACAACATTCTTGTCATTAGTCACCAGCAACCTTGACACTATATCTGTTGGAAGCAAGAAATTTTTAAAAACTATCTTTCCATTATTTTCTTTTTATCTTTTCCTGTTGTATTGCAATGTGACTTTAAGAGTTTACTCATTTTGTAAACAACAATTCTATTTCTATTTATATATCATCATGACTACTTCCATTATCTCCTCTCTCTTTACCATCACCTTTTCATTTATCATGAATAACTAATTTTCATATGGTAAGGGGAAGTTTAATGCTATGAGTTAGGTTGAATCTTTAAGGGTTAAATCTTGTTTGCTTGGTGGATGACTACATAAATGCTTACCTATGATCACTCATGGAGTCAAGTAGCTATAACCAACTGCCCGATAGGGTAAGTAGTTGTGATCTCACTAAGAAAAATAAGAAGTATTTCTAGAGATAGAAATAACCTTATGCTCAACGTAACATCATTCATGCGTTATAGAGATATGACAGATGTGGCTGGCTGCCGAAAGGTGTGCGATGAATAGATGTTGCGAACCTGGATTACCCTTGGAGCTAAGGCTAGAAACTTGGCATTGACTTCCCCCAACCCTACTTTCCCCATACATTTTTATTACACGTTAAAGCTACTGCTTCCTTAAAGATTCTCAAAATTAGTCTTACTTATAATCACATACTTCTTACTTTCTTCTTCTCTACTATATTCATTGTCTCTACTATATTCATTTTCTCTACTATAATCATTTTATTTTTCTCTATTTTCCCCATAGTATTCAAGTGCTCATTGCCACAAATGCATTACTTTATAATCATTTTTAGTTACAAGTCCCTGAGTTCAACTTCAGTTCACACCGATAAACTTATAGCTTGTTATACTCGAAAAGTTATAAGAAAACTTGTGATAAGCGCATACTTAATACAACTAGGTGCATAGATAAATCAGCACATAGTGATTCCTGCACAATTTTACGTGTAAGCAAGCATACAAATTTCAAATCAATAGTCTGCAACGACCTGACCCTTATATAACAAGGTCCGATCGCTATGACATGCATACTTAGACTTTTCGATCATGAGATGAGTTGTGGTAAAGATTTCAAAATAACATATCTAAAATTTTATTAATTAAGTAGCAAAACTATATAAAAAGTTTATTTTACAAAACACCAGGATCCATAAAACATTAGCATAGTGGAACAAAATGCATATATAACCAAAATAGTGAGTTTTGATGGTTGGCCCCTTGAGCGACGTCCAGTCATGTCACCTACGTGGTGTCCTTATCTACAAAGTCTATAAAATAGGATGAATATATAATATACCATGTAAGTAGTTCTCACTTAAGGTAGTGACCAAATACACAATCACATGCAACATGTCATGAAAACATATGATTGGGACCCAAAACATAAACTTATCATAACCCGAGGTGGTCGGTTATGCTTCCAATGTAAGTTCCTCCGCCCTGGTATGAAGATGTGGACTTAAGCGAAAACTAACACATCTAATGATTAGTGGGTCATACAGTCAGTAGGGCCAGAGTCGCATCCAACATTAACCATTAGCATAAATGTAAGATTGGACTAGGGGGGTGCAACCATACATGCCCTACTAGTCCCTAGCATAAACTTGACATAAAATTGGGTCTAAAGGGGTGCAACCATACATGCCCTACTAGCCCTAGAAGCATAACCTATACCTAATTAAACTTGATCTTTACATCATCATGAACAAACATAATGTATGGGGTCTCTAATTGAGAAATGTGTTTTAAACATGTAATGCAACATAATAATAACATAATAATGCAACATAACAAAAGGTACACTAACTGGAAAAAAAAGAAAGAAAAAAAAACCCTTAAAGAGAGGGTAAGATAAACTACCTACCTCGACTGCGATCCTAATTATTCCTTATGATTTGGTCTTATAGATTTCATAAAGAACACTTATGATTAAAACTAGTTTTAAGACTATTGGATTAAGGAATTTGATGAACATAACTTACTTATTTATAGAATTATAATGATTAAATCTTGGAAGTACTAATATAATTGTGCTTAATTATTTAACAACGATGATGATGATAATGATAATAATAACGATGTTAATGATAATAATAATAATAATAATAATAATAATAGTAATAGTAAAATAATTAGTAATAGTAGTATTAGTATAATAATAATAGTAATAGTAATAGTAAACTAATTGATAATTATAGTAATAACAGTAATGATAGTAGTAGTAATAGAGTGATAATAATAATAGTAGTCATAATAATAATAACAACAACAATAGTAATGATGATTATAATAATAACAATAATAATAACAATAACAATAAGAATAAGAATAGTAGTAATAATAATAATAGTAATAGTAATAATAATAGTAATAATAATAGTAATAGTAGTAACAACAACAACAGTAGTAGAAATACTAACGATAATAATTATAATAAATATTATAATAATAATAATCAAGGAAAAGAAGTTAACATCTAATTATTGTATTAGCAATAATATTAGTAATAGTTTTAGTAGTAATAGGGGTTAAAATTCACTTAAAAAGTACTAGATCAATTTAATGTCCGTTATTTTATGTTCAATGAAACTCAATTACTTTTATCATTGTTGCTTTTGATTTTAGCTTATAAATAATTTTAAATTACAAACTATCATTGAGATATAAATAAATTTGAAAAGAATGAAGTTTGCTAAATTATATTATTAACAAATTTGAGAATTAAAAGAAATAAATAGAGAGAGAGAAAAAAAAAAAAAAAAAAAAAACTTACCTAAATGCTCAAGAGAACTTCTCCAAATGTTCTCCCAAAATTAGGCCCTTCAACCCCTATTTATAGAGGTTTCAATCGACTTCCTCTCTCTTTTTTTTTCCAAACTGACTTTCTTATCTTTTTTTTTTTCCCTCTTCCAAACCGACTTTTCCATCCTTATCTTTATCTTTATCTTTTTTTTTTTTTTTACTATATTGTATTATTTTATTTCATTTACTTTTTGTTTAATTAAATTACTTATTATTTTTATTTCTCCATCTTTCTAGGTTTTTCTTCTTATATTATTTTATTTCTTAAATGTCTTATTGCTTAAATATTTATTGATTTACCTAGTATTTTGTTTGCTACTTATTTGGTAGCCCACAATTATAACTTTAGTGTCTTTCTTCACTATCTAGACTTAGAACAACTTAACGTAGAATCTTAATATAGAATTTTTTAAAAAAATTTCATACAAACTTAGGATGTTACATAGTCTCTAAAGGAGATTAATCATAAAGAACAAATGGAAAAAATTCTTACTTTGTTTTGGCATATTTGGAATAAAAGAAATGTGATATGTTTCAACCAACGATCTTTAGAAGAAAGAGACATCATCACAACCATTGAAGCATTCCTTGAAGCCTTCTCGGGAAGGTATATCCCTCCTTCCCATTCCCCTTTCTTGAGATAATTCATGCAGGGTGGTTGAAAAGCTACTGAGGAGGGTCGCGACAGCTCAATGTTGATGTGACATGGTCAGAGTCTATGCATGTGGGGTTTGGAATGGATTTTGTGGAATCATCTTGGAACACCAATTTTGGTAGGCTGTAAACGTATCAATCGATTGGAGGGTCAAGGCCATGGAAGATGATGGTCGGCTTGAGCAAGATTACTAGGCATTGGTAGGGGCAAAATCATCTTGCGGTTGTTGAATATGATTTTTTGGAGTTGGTTAGATTGTTAAACCTTCAAGACACTGATGTATTTTAAGTTGACCTTTTTGTGAGAAAAATTCTAAGTCATCTGGATTTGTAAACATGTGTGATTTTTGTAAGGTCCCTAGAGACGAGAACAGAGTTCTCATAACTTGACGTTCTCTTCCTGGTCTTCTTTGGTCTAAAAAGATGTCTTTCCAACGTTGGTTCTCAAAACTAATAAAAACATATGATTAATTTTCAAATAATTCAAAACACAAGGTATAATCTACAAAATATGCAAATCACATGTTTTTTCTCAGTACAACATGGATAGGAAGATTCAAACTACAAGCTTCTTAAACACATGTGTATGCTAGTTGAGCTACGTTCACTTTCGCATAAGTTACATGGGTTTAATTTGCGATTATCCGTAGTACACATATTGCCTACTATAAAGTTTGAGTGAAAGATCAAAACACACATTAAAGATGGACCGATCAGACAGGTGTATTGATATAATTAAATTTACCGTAATCTAAAACCTTAAGCTTTGATCCTGCGTTAAAAGACGTTACAGCATTAGAAATTAGAATACAAGACATCTTGCTCTAATATCATGTACATAACGGCCACCATTCAACTCAAATACTTAAGTCGATAGGATATTATAAATTTAGTTATACCAATACTTTAACACGGAAAAAAAAGCTAGTGATTGGTAGACCTACAATTCCTTCTGACTTCACCTTGATAGGAAGTGAGGACATTGATATTCCCCATCTTGATAATGGACTTAACAAAGGAATCAAAGAAAAGGGTTTGGTCAGAGGCATAGCTCCAAACTTGTCTTGTAATTTCACCTTCATAGTCTTGGGTTATGAGCACATTGTCAGACCCCAAAAGCCCTTTGCCTTCAAGAATGTTGAGGAAATAATGGTTGTCAAATCTTGCAGGTGTTCTAAAATCTAAGGGTGCTACCCTTTGATCTTGCCCTGTTTTAGGGCAGATTGACCTTAAAATTCTTCTGTATATGTTGTATCTCTTGTATCTATCATATTCTTCTTCTTGATTCATTTGGTATACTCTTTGTCTAAAGCTCAAGCATCTTGCTTTCCCTATGGTGTGGCTTCCTTTTCACAATAAAACCCTTGTAGAAGTTAGTGTATGGAGAATACAATTTGGTTGTTCTTTTCTTTCTTTTTCTTTTTTTTTTTTAAGGTTAAAATCACTTTTGGTAGTACCTGAATTTTCACGAAAGGAACAAAGTAATTTGTATACATTTAAATTTACATCAATTTAGTCTCTGAACTTTAATAAGTATCTATTTAGTCTCTATACTTTACAATATATAATAGTTTAGTCCCTAATCGTGAAAAATATTAGCATGATTTAATGAAATTTCTTGTGCGTGTAGATTAATAAATTGACCGAAATTAAATTTATTTATAAATTATAAAGACTAAGTCATTACGTAATTATAATTGACACTTAATTTTGTCGAAAATTTTCATGACAGGAGCTAAATGATTACAAATTGCAAAATATATAGACTAAATTATTATAAATTTGAAAGTACAAAAATTAAATCGTTACCATATAAAGTTTATGAGCTAAATTGTTACTTTCATAAAAGTTCATAGACCAAAACTATTTTTTTTACCTCTTTATTTTTATTTTTTTTAAAAAAAACTTGAAACTTAGCTTTTTGATTAAAAAATACTCTTTTTTTTTTAATGTTACAATATTATTCTTGATCCTTGGGAAGAATTTCATAACTACTATTGGAGCAAAAATCACTTAAGAATATTGAGTGAAAATTGGTCCATGAAAGGATGTGGCGGTGGCCCACCACAAAAATTGGAACCGCCACTTTATTCTAAGTCTCTGCAAAATCCTTTTAAATCTCACTTCTCATCTAACATTCTAACCAATCTCTACTCTAACGTAATTTTGAAATATTTATGATAGATAGAAATAATATCACAACTTTTAAAAGAATATGAACTTTTTTAAAACAAAAGAAAATTTCAAGTTTTTTTTTTTTTTAATTTAACTTATGCATTTCTTACGTGAGTGCATGTTAAAATATGGTATTAAATTGGATTTGAAGCACTATTTTAGTTTATAAGTATAATGAAAGTTAAAACAATTCAATTTAAGATAGGAAAATTAATAATAACGATTATTAACTCTTTATTATACATTAGTTTCTACTAACTTACAATCTATTTAGATTGATTAGAGAAAAAAATATTTTTCAAAAAAATCATTTTTATTTAAACTATTTTGATAAAAACAGTTTAAAATGAACTTTGAAAGTGTTTCAAAATTTATTTTGATGGTCTAACACTTCATTTTTTTTCTAAAATAATTTATTTTGAAAATTAAACACTTAAAAAGTTACCTGATAGAGCAACCAAGTCTCCAACGTTAAGGCCTTGTTGTTGGAAATTGGCAATTAGAGTCTCAAGGGAGGAATTGGGAGAAGGAATGTATTTGTTGGCTCCATCAAAGCTTGCTTTCAAGGAGTCTTTCCTTCCCAACAACACTGGCCATTCAGGTCCCCCTCTCTTCCAAAAATAAAAATAAAAATAAAATAAAAATTAGTAATTCAACTTTTTTTTCTCTAATAATATGTATGTATGATGGAGAATCAAACCTCGAACTTCAAGGTTGATAACCAAGTAAGTTGTATGTATTTTGACAATTTAACTTGATACTACACTCTAATTTTAGTTTATTTTCGAAAGAATATCTTAATTTTCTACTATTCTATGGGTTCTCGCTATTATGATATGGTGTGAAAAACATGTGTTAAAAGTTCAAACCTTGGCATTATTTTCTTTTCGATTGCATATGATAATAATATAATACGTGTATTGTTAAAGATAACTTTTAAGCTCATACTTGAAAGGACGATTATAAATATAGCACAAAGATAATTTAACTTAGGCTAATGTATTAACATAAGATTTCGAATATGTTTTTAATTTTAGGGAGGAAAAACATGTTTTAAAAGAAAATTAAAAGTAAAAAGAAATAGGCAAAGAGAGTTTCGTACGAGTACAACAGCATCACGAGCAACAATGGTCAAAATATCAGCACAAGACACGATATAAGGACAAGCTTCTTCCAATATGTATTTTATCTCATCGATAACACTAAAACCACGAAGAGAGTTTAAATTTGGAGCAGCTTGCTTTTCGCTCACCATCTCATCATTGCTATCTAGAAGAACGGATGCATCACATCCCTATTTTACCAATGAAGATCATAGGTTATATTCTTATAAAGAAGTTTTTAAAATGATTTTATAAAAAAGAAAAAAATATGAACATTGTTTTCAACATTTGAGAGAGAGGCATACCATAACAAAACAATCATGAAAATGCAAGCGAAGGAGTGAAGCAGCCATTCGAGGATCTTTAAGCACAGCAATCTCGACTTGTCGTCGAACAATATCTTCAACAAAAGGGCATGTTTCTTTGTAATAGTCAAAAACCAAAAGTCCACCTAAACTTCCAATTCCATGCATAACCACACCAAATATTACAACCACTAATATCTTCAAACTCTCCATGGAATGTTTCGACAGTGAGGTTATGAAGATGGAAGACAAAGGAATGCTCCCTACTAGTTTTCTTTATAGTATCAAATTGTACCATTTTTTCCCTTAAAAGTTTCCCATTTTGAAGATTTTGATCAAAGTTGATGCAACAACTCTACCCAACTCCACCTATTTTGCAGCCTTTTATACACCATTATTTTCAAGCAATCCCGTTTTACCATAAGAAGAATGTAAGCTAATCTTGATTAAGCCATTAATTAAATTTGTAAACAAGGGAAAAAAAAAAAGTAGTTTTCAAGTATTGATTGATTAATGCTGATTCTATTTATAAATTAGATAGTCAAAGCCAATGGTTTAAATATATTTATATTAAACCAAAAATAATTTCTAAAGTCAAAACTAATAGTTTGAGATATGCAAATTCACAACATCCAAGCTCCAAAGGGCTGTCTTAAACTCTTGTAAATAGCTCAAGCAAAAAATGGTGGTTGAACTTCCCCATTCTTCGTACACAGAATAAACCAGAAACAAAGCTCCATAAACAGGTTCAACAGATGATGCGAAAACTAACAGATATTGAATAAATATCGGGATTCCCAAGAGGACTCGAGGAGTGCAAAGGCCTACCATGACACAGAATAACATTGCATATTTACTTGGATTGAACTCACAATTAAAAGTAACTTCCAACAAACAGTTCTTTCCCAAGTGAGATGGAACTTACAATCATTTTCCTTGGTCCTATGCTGACCCATCCATCTTGAACAAAAGGAAAATCCAAATGTAGAAGAGTGGTTTCACACAACAAATAGTCACAACTTTCTTTTTTTTTTTTTTTTTCTGAAAAGTTCAGGTTACACAAGTACAGCCTCCGGGAAAAACCTCTTGGTTATACACAAGCGGACACAAGCATTCGGACCCGCTAAAACACTACAGTAGAGTGAGAAACAAATAGTACAAGACATACTCTTATCACATGATGGTGCAGCGGCTCTTTTCTTCGGCTGGCTGAGGAGCAACTTGCTGAAACCTGTGAGACTCAGATGGGTTGTATGTGAACTCCGAAGTATCCAGCCCATACTGTTTCAAACAGAAAAAGAACAAAAAAATCAGAACTGCCATTTATGTAAAAGAGGTTCCAAACATTACATCAGAAGCATATTATGAAAAGAAAATGCCATCAGATCATATATGAAGTAGTTCTGGTCTGAAACAAAAGGTACCACACACATTTTCAATTAAGAGCTTGTAGTCTTTAGCTCAATGTGAACCAATGATGACATCCAAATTTAGCAGGTGAATTAGAATCAAAAGGTCAAGGTTTGATCAGTATGAGTAGGTTTGCATAAAGATGCTGCTTAAAATTCTGAAAGGAACAAAAAGACTTTTTAACAATGAACCCTCCCTCGCACGACCTAGTCTTACAAACTTCAAAAGGAATCTCCCAACAGAAATATAGAACATGATAAAACGTCATAAGAAGTCCTAGTATCTAAAAGGAATGATAATAGGAGTTGTTAATAGGAGTTGATTATAAAAGTCAAAGTGCGCTTGGCTCACCGTTATGCACTCCGATCCAAGAGGTCGGAGGTTCAATCCCCCTACTCCACAATTGTTGAACTCAAAAAATAAAAAAAAGGGAGTTGATTATAAAAAGAATGAGTGAGAGGAGTAGAAGGTATGCAATTCTTTAGTGGGTTAAAGTAATATCTCGAATTATTGTAATTCCTCTATATTTTATCTTTCAATATATTTTAGCTGTTTGGTTAATATCAGGATCAATTTCTTATAGTAAATCAAAGAATAAAAAGAAAGGAAGACTTTGTTGTTGTCATGTATCTCTTTACATTCTCATTATTTTCAGCGGCAAAATTCAACCTAGAAAAGGTTATACCTTTTCCCTCATTCGTGTACTCCATGCATCATTTCGACTTGGTCGTTGATCAAGTGTCCCAGCAACAGGCACACCTGTTGCAGGAGCAACTGGCCTATTGATCAACGGTTGTCGGATTTGTTGCCTTGGAGCAATGTACTCATCATCACTGTCATAGTCTACAGGTCTGTTTGCTGCACGAACCACAAGCGCCAACAAGAAAAGGAGAGCCTACAAATACAATGAAACACTTCTATTTTATAAGAAACAAAAGGATCATATTCAAAAATGAGCAAAAACGACCTAAGGGAGGGAGGGAGGGAGGGAGGTAGAGGGCACCCCCAAACAAAAAACTACACCATGAAAACCTTCCAATCATTGTCACTGATAATCATCAAAATGTAGTATTTACAAAAGAATTTAGTGTGTAAAGAAATCTATCAAGACATCGTATTATTACAAAGTGGAGACTTTGTTCTTGTTGAAGGAAAAAAGAAGATATATCAGTGCAAAGCAAATCCATGGCCATTCATTCGTAAAAGGGACTTTCTAGCTAGGTGGCTTAGGCGAAAGCATACAATTATGGAATCAATTAGGAGGAAAAAGGAAGTAAAGGCAACTATGTTGAAGCAACATTCAAGTATTACAAGTTATGAATTCTCTTGTGACCAACACACAATTTTTATTCATTGACGTAAAAGTAAAATGAATTGATATGCAATCACAAATTGGAGTTAAAAACCCAACCAATCACATATGTTAAACTCATGCTGGAAAAATGCCCTAAACTAGAATTCAAAAGACGAAAAAAACTTCTCAAAAATTTGACGAAGGGTGTCTTTCTTGCCGAGAGAGTTTCAGCAGCAAGAAACATGTCAATCTGTTTCTTGAAAAGCACAATGTTTAATGCATACCAACATAGTAAAGAATAGTAAAAAAATCAAATCAGTGAAGGGTAGATAACTAAAAAGACTAAAATAAGATTAACCAAAAATCAGAAAAAGGATAGGAATTTCAAATGTCATTTGAATTTAAAAACAAAAATGGACCATCTTCTTGAGATTAAATTGACACATTGATTATTGATACAAATCCCTTCAATAATTCAATCCAAATCATTATATTAAGGGAAAATATCAAATTATATTCCTAAACTTTCGGGGTTGTATCAATTAAAACTCCGAACTAATGAGTAATAATTGTTTCAATTTAAACCATAACATTTTGTAAGTGTATCAACTTACACTTTCCATTACATTTTGATTGGAAAAAAAATCGTGTGATACTTAATTGTATCAATAAAGCCCTAAACTTCCATACGTGAATCGATTAAGATGCTCCATTAGGATTTCTCCTGAGAATTGTCCAAGCATCAATTCTAATTATCCATTTTGTAAAACCAACATTTGGAGAAGTCTACACGTGTGAAAATTAATGCAATTCATGCATGGATGATTTTCAAAGGTCTAAATTGACTTAGATTTGAAAATTTAAGAGTTTGGTTGATAAAAATTATATGTTTCATACGATGTTTTTCAAACAAGATCTGAAGAAGGGTATAATTGATGCACTTACGAAAGTTTAGGGTTTAAATTGACAACTCAGCTATGCAAGCCCACTTAGTTATGGGTCAAGTATCACTTGGTTATGAGGTTAGAGCATCGCTAGGCCCTTTTATCCAACGACGTCCACCATCATGCTAGTCTAGATTCAAACACTCCAACATAGGTGTTTACATACCTCAAAAATTACAGCTCCTAATGCAACCCATCTGATGATTTCCCACTTGTCTTCCAGGAGCTCATAGATCTTATCAAAGTTTCCTGTTTTGTCCCCAGGAATTTCCTATAGGATAAAAAAACTAAGAATAAGAAAATGCACTTAAATGTTTACTTTTAGTTTTTGAATGAACACTCACATCTCTCCAATTTTTGTCAAAGAATATGAAGGCAGCACATCCTAGTTGCACCAAAATCAGTAGAAGCAGCAAAACTGAATACTGTGATCATTAAGGATACCGTAACATAAAACTCAAATGAAAACCGGTATCAAACTTTTTAGATTAAACTGAATGTGTTATCACGTTGTTTTATATTTAAGATCACCATCTTATCTCTATAAGAGTGTAGTGATCCGAAAGCCAACAAGTTGTTCCCTGGTGGCCTAATTGTTTCATCAATAATTCATAAATCAAACAACAATGCAGCCGTGCAGGCAAATAGGATACACAACTTAAACAGCATCCATTACGCGTTGCAGCTCCAATACACCCAAAACAAGACACAACAAAGATAATGACTCCCACAGCAATGAACCAGTATATGAACCTGCAAAAGAATTAAAATAAAAGAAACAGATTAAGCAGATCCAAAAATATTCATATTATTGTATCATCTATGGCTGCTAAAATGTACAAACTGATGACATGAATTTGCTTGTGTTTGAAGATTGAGGGAATAGAATCCTTTCAGATTAAAAAATTATTATTATTATAAAAAAGAAGAAGAGGCAAGGATATCACATCCAGTACTTTTGAAATTCAATATCATCATTTTCTTTTCTTGAAAATTTTAATTTATTTGACCTTTCTTTTTTGTTTTTACAATTATGTGGGGTGGGGGGATCGAACATCAAACCTCGAGGTCGAGGTTACACGTTTATTTCAGCACAAGATATCTCATATTCTCAACAATATTTAATGCATTGTATCGCAGATCAATATGTATTGCAATTCCTATATATAGATGAGACTCAATAAGCTAGCTCGAGTTTCCTCCTTTTTTTCTTTTCTTTTTTTTTTTTTGGATGAGAACATCTTTCATTGAGAAAAAATGAATACACAGATGCACAAAAATACAAGTCCACAAAAAAGGGGAGACACCCTCTATAAGAAGGGACTCCAACTATACAAAATCAAGTCAGGAGGATAACTACAACAAGAATGGTAGGTGAAAATTGATAATATATATTCAATATCTATAATAAAGAAAATATCTAAGTTGATTGTGATTCAGTGATACACTTCAATAGTTTGTGCTGTTAAAAGATAGAACAGACAACCATATCTATGTTTATTTTTATTTTTTATTTTTATAAATATATGTAAGCATCCAGACCCGTTGGCCAACTCAAAACCCTATCAATACTTGCCCTCTCTAACTCATGTACGTATGTGATTGTAGTCTTGTAGAGACTTTATGGATTACGTGGTTGCAACATGATATTTGATAATAAAAATTTTAGTAGTAGTCCATAGATTTGGGGTTCTTTCTGGGGAAAAACAAAAAACCATAGTTCCTGAATAGGAAGGAGTTATTCAAGCAATAATCATCAACTCAATGAGTTTGCTAACTTATCCAAACATACGAAATCAACAAATGACAGAAGACCCTCGAACTTCTATATTGTTCTTGAAAAAGTAGAAACTATTCCAATGTGACAGGAAACTGAACTATTTCCAAACAAACAAAGGGAACCTTAAAGCTAAATGTGATTCTGAAACACCGATGATAAAGCAATATTATGAAATGTTTAGAAAATCCATAATTCTTATATCTTCAACGAGTGGAACCATAATTTAGCCACTTCATAAACTCCTCCACATCGTTTAATCATGTATCTCTTGTTCCTTCATTGTTTGTTTGTTTGTTTTACTTTTACCTTTTCTTTTCTGAAAGCTTATCCTTTTCTGAAAGCTTATCCTTTTCTCACCTAGGGAGAGGGAACATGGCCACCAAACCAATAAGTTACTTATGAACCTCAATGTCCTTTGTTATTTTTTCAGAATATTTCTGTTTTTCTGCCTAAATTCAGCTATTACAAGTAGCAAGAAACATACGTATCATAACTTATATTTAATAGGAAAAGTCATACCAGGCTTTTGGAAGGTTATCAAAGAAGTTAGAAGACAGAGACACTGCCATTAGCATTGGTCGACCAAGCTGGACCAGATCATGATCACCACTCAACGAAGGTCCTGGAACATCACTAGGAGATTGCAAGTACTCAACCAACAAGTAAATCCCATAGCCCACCACGGCAAGACCCAGCACGGATAAGAAGAAGTTCAGAAGCTTCAATAGGCACTCAAAGCACCCTCTGCAGGCCATCCTCTATACACTTCCGATCCCTAAAACAACATTTGAAATGCCCATCTTACATGCATTAGAACACAAATTAATATCCAATTTAAAAATAAATAAATAAATAAAACCCACAAGTTCGCAATACATACAACTAGTCATTTCTGCCGCCACAATATCCCAAACTGACGCACGAAATTTTCCATTCAGAAAACCAAATAAACACGGATCCCCACCTACAATTTAGCTACGACAACTTCCAATTTCCTAAGCACCTGAACTAATAAAATCCTCATAACCTTCAAACGGAAATATTTCCGTTCCCCATAAATCGACCATCAAAGTGAAATTATCACCAAAAACAGCAAAATTTTTCTCGATATCCCTAGTCTATGCTTCGGAATGAAATCATGCAAAATTTCTCAAATAAACATCGAAGAAAGTATGTAAGCTGACGAAATCTAGCTGAAAATTTAACGCGATGAAGGAAGAAATCGGAGAACTTACAAATTCAGGGAGGATGATTATCGGATTGCTCGGTTTCCCGGACCTTGAAATCAGAGAGAGAGAAAAAAGAGAGAAATTGGAATTTGGAAAGACGGTCTGGTTTCTATTAAGGCCAGTTGGCAATGGTGATTGCACCCTAGTGGCTTTTTTAATTGGAAGACATTTCTGTCCTCCCCTTTACGCTTGGGTGGCCGGATGTTCCGGGGACAATATTGTCAATTTCGGATGACGACAGTTTGAACAAAGTATATTTGTCATTTGCCCCCTCAATAATTATTTATTTACATGACATAGACATTACCATATTTTTTTTTCGAATTTGAAGTCCAAATTTAATTTCTCACTCTTCTAGAAAATGATTATTTTAGGGCTCGACGAAGTTTTTTCATATTTTCCTTTTCCTAGCATTCTTAAGGATGGAGAGAAAATTGACCAATTTTGTATTAATTAATGTATTGAAAAGAGAATATATATTTATTATAGAACGTTAATTAGTTGAGATTTTATCATTTGTAATTAATACGATTTTCATTTCATTTTCATGTAAGAAGCCTTTTTTGTTTTTTTTTTTTATTTTTATGTATATATACCAAACTTATTTCAAATATATATGAGGTTATTCCAAATGTATTTAGAAGTACATATTTAATATTGTTATATAGTATATACTCTATATTTTAATAATAATATCGTTTCTATTAAGTTATATATTCACGTCCTTTGTCATATGTACACATGTATATTTATTTAGTTTTTAAATATATGTCTAATATTATATGCTACTAGTTAGACCATAAACTAAGATAGATGAATTATCAAATTATTTTAAAAAAAAACCAAATTCATAGAGTTCAAATTCTTAAGCTAGTGCTCTGAAATGTATTAGTAATCTTCTTTTTCCCTACAATACAAATATTTGATGGTATAGTTGAGGTAGACGGTATGCAATAAATCCTTATATATTTAAAATTCAAAAACAAAATGCCAAATACACCCAGATCCATCGTCCATCCATCACAACATCAACTTCATTAACCAAATCGACTAGATATATATGGATTATTTAAAGTAAATCCGAATACATATGGATTATTTGAAATAAATCATGATATATATTTAAATAATAGTGTAGCCAATACTACAACCCCGTCAAAATTTTGAGATTTTGGATTTAAAACCATAAGTTTGGAAATTTTGAAGGAAAAATTGGAAAATGTCACACCTAGGTTATATATATGTATATATATACAATATATAGTCAAATGTCACAAAATAACTATATTTAAATAAGAGTGTAGACAATACTACATTTGCAATAAACTCATAATATATTTGAAATTGAAAAAATTAATTATATAAATACACTTAGATCTGTCGTCCATCTATCTTGAATCTCAAATTCGTTGACCCGATCGACCAGATATATATTGATTATTTGAAATAAACTCGGATATATATGGATTATTTGCAATCAACCATAAGATTTTGGACTATATACTGCGGGTGAAACTATACACGAAGGCCGACGGAGCTCGAACGCTTGAATGGCGATCCACGGTGGACGAATGAATGAACGTGCGAATGAAGATGGATGCTTGGACTACCGCCCAACGGTCAACCCATCACATGACGGTGGTGAACGGAACTCAGATCTAGAACAGAGATGAACACTTGATGGAGTTGTTGACGAAGGTCGATGGAGTTGGAACGAAGATCCATGGCAGAGCTCGAACGCTTGAACAGAGATCCATGATAAACTTTGGTCAATAGCTGCAAGTGGTGGAAAAGGATCTCCGACAATCATAAACACAAGCAACGGCAAGGCTGGTAGCAGACGAAACATGACAACGCATCTATGTGTGCCGATAAGAAAGTTTGATGGTCGGAGAATCAAGCTTTGCTTGCGTTGCCAAGAAGAAGAAAAAAAGAGAGTGTGGTAGGAAAAAATTATTATAGGGTATAGAAGAAATAAGGAGAAAGAATAGAGACTCCAAGGATTTTTTTTTTTTTTTTCTTTTTGAATTTCCAGGTTATGCATGGAAAGATACACAAAATCTTAGGTAAATTTTTTTCATATAAATCATGGATGAGACCTTAATGCTAAATAGGTACTGTGGTCCATTAAGCTATTATTTAAATAAATGAAGTATAGAAAACAAATAGTGTATTATGGGCCTACCATTAATGTCTTCTATGTAGAAAGTCATTTTGTTCAAAGTTATGTTTTCAGGTTACCTACTAAAAGGCTCTTTAACTTTTCTTTTGGTTTATTTTAAATTATTGTTTTTACAATATTTGAAGGCGGGATTCGAATTTCAAACCTTGAAATTTATAGTATAAATTAATGTCTAAATTATGCTCATGTTAACTTTTTAGTTTACTAATGTGAGGATGAGAATTCGAAAATTGGTTGAATAATAAAATATTTTAATTCATTGAACTATGTCCGCGATGATGATAGTTTATAATTCATTTGTAATTAATTTTAAAACAATAATAAAAAAATCATTCGTAGCTTAATCTTTTTTAAGTATAATATAGAGTGGGGATATGAGTAATAAATCTTTTAATTGCTAAAACGTACTCTGTGTATGTTCGTTAGATTGTGGCCACTTATATCAATTCATAATGAAAATTGGTGTAATCATAATGAGACTTTCATTGATAGATCAATCGTAATGAGCCACAACTGCAGACGTAATTGGATTTTTTTTATCATGTTTACTTAGAATTGTGAGTCTGTCATTTATTGTTACCGTTACCATTATTGTTTAGGGTCAAACGGTAACGGGGTAATAGTAAATGTGACAAATTCGTAATTCTTATGCTGTAACAGTAATGGTAATGATATTGACAAACGCAACTAGATTGAACACCCTCTGCTTTTCAATTAGTTTGTGTTTTTTATTATAGATTTGAAAGTGGATCCTAAATGTCAGTACATATATGGAAACAAGTAAACAACACTAAATGTAATAAAATGGGACTCAATTTTAAGATTTTACGTTTTTCCCTACAACATGGCCAAATTTGCTTTTACCTTTATAACTTAATTAGTGACCATTTATGGATTTTTTTTAAAAAAAAAATGTTTTTTTAATAAATAATGACAAAAATAGGGTGTGGGGGGGGGGGGGGGGGGGGAATATTTTCAAAAATAGGTGTTTTGGAAAAGTATTGACAGATTTAGGATAGTGAAATTGTGTATCTGGTACACGATTTCCATGTGGCATACTCGTGTATCGGGTACATGAGTCCATTTATTTCAAATCACTAGTTTAAGTAAAAAAACAAAATTATATTTGGCTTACAAAACTAAAATTCATGAATGAAAAATTTGTAATCAAAATGTTCTAATTTATGTGTTGGACAAACAATGCTAAAATTAGTATAACTCAACGGACATAAAATTTGTACTTTTGACTCTGTTGATATTGAATAATATTTACAATTAGTTCTTTTGAGATTTGCAATTTGAAAATAATACAATGTGGGATTTAAAAACGACCCCCCTTGGCCCTTACTCTTCATGGGGATTGTCTTCGTGTCCCTCTAAATTAGGTTCACCCCGTTGTCGCGCTCGTCTATGACGAATATGTCTTCGATCGATGTCATCAACATTGAGTCGTCTTGTTTGTTGAATAATACTTTCTACATTCATCAATGTTTGCTGACACATTGAACCTAATTCTGGAAGGTTGTTCTGCACTGAATATTGTTGAACTTCGCCGATAAAATTATTCTGTAGAATAAAAAAAATATTAAAAAATATTCATATTATATATATGGAAAATGTCTAATTTGAAATATCTTACCATGCAGTAATAGTAAGCGCCGTCTGGTGAGATAAATCGCCTCGTGATCGAATTGTACCAAGGAAAGTAGTCGTCTGATACAGCTGACCCATTTGTTAATTCTCCCTGTGCACAACGATCACGTTGTCCATACCAGTAGGATAAATACTTCGCATGGATTCGACACTAGTCTTGGTCGTGCTTACCCCTTAAATCGATCTAGTGTAGTTTTGGGAGTGTGTAGGACAACGAAGGTATCGTTTGTCGCATCCTGAACTGTCTCAGCACACGATCTGGATGATGCCACTCTAATATATGGAAGCATATAAGAGGGCTAACAGTCAACCAGATGTCTTCACCATCACGACAATAATCAGGTAATGATGATCAAATCTATGAGTATGGCGTCCAAATAACCTGACAAAAAAATAATTGCGTCCAAATAACCTGACAAAAAAATAATAATAAGTATACATATAAAATTTTTTAAATATTCATTTATATACATATTTACTACCTGATTGGACGTCAGCATGTCGAATGTTTTCTTGTACACGAGCAACATATTTGCTGACTGTTCAGAGGCAGCTAATACACTACTCCATCTAAAATTATAAAAAATACAATTAATTTATATTCTTACATAAAATGGTAACGAAATAAATATATAAATAAAATAATATTTGGCACTAAGTGGCCGATCATCTAGGGCCTGTAGTTGGACTTGTGGTGCTACGATTGGAAATCGATTATAAGCCCACACTTGTAATAGTA
Organism: Benincasa hispida; assembly: GCF_027475165.1. Classification (NCBI taxonomy): domain Eukaryota; kingdom Viridiplantae; phylum Streptophyta; class Magnoliopsida; order Cucurbitales; family Cucurbitaceae; genus Benincasa; species Benincasa hispida. The sequence goes on from NC_143482.1 coordinate 13,734,111, forward strand.
TCAGTGGCCCTGCTATTTCCAACACTTGTGCATTGGAAGCCCGACAAAGTTCTCTGTACAACCATGCAAGACATGCACCACCCCACGAGTACATACCAGCGTGCTCGAAATCACACAATAATAGGAGGAACATGAGATGCACCAGAGTATTTGACTTGTCGGCAAATAAAAATCCTCCAATAAACTGCAGGATGTATGCTCGTGCATACTTACGTACGCTGATGTGGTCGGCATCGGGAGGTAATTTGGGAAACTGGGACACCAACCAAGGGATACTCAATCTTGATCCCTTCAGATCCTTTGGTAGAAGGCCTAAGCGCCCTTCACAGACGTTCTTCCAGTCATACCGTAGTGAGCTTATCAGCGGTTGCCCATCCACTCTTAACCTAAAATTGTACGGCGGCATCCTGCAGCGTAATAGTGCATTCCCCACAGGGTAAGTGAAATGTGTGGGTCTCTGGTCTCCAGCACTCAACTAGAGCAGTAATCAGGTGCCAATCAAGCTGGATGAAACCAATCTGTGCAACCCCAAGAAAACCCGCCTCCTGAACGTATGGAATGATGCGATGATCAAATGGGATAGTACTCTGTGTAGTTGCTTCCCTCCTCCGACAACTCAACACTGTAGTGGACGAACTATCCCATATTGCCTGTGAATAATGCGTGTTTTGTTGGTACAATTGGACAGGATTAGAAGGACCAGGCTCCATTACTTAAAAAGTTCAAATTATATTGCATAATAGAATCGATAACATCAAAGGTACATAAAAAGTACATAAGAAAATACAATTACATAAAATAAGTTTATTAAATAAATTCATTATAAATACATAAAGAATACAAATACATGAAATATACAATTACATGAAAATTTATTATTTACACAAAGAATACAAATACATGAAATAAAGAATACAAGTAAAAAAATCAAAATCAAAATCCTAATGACCTGAAGACGACGAAGCACCAAGTGTACGGTGTAGACAAGTGCGTCTGTTATGTCTTCTCTTTTAAAAATTGTACATCGCACTTTTGGCTTGCTTCTCTCCAATCCATTTCATTATGAATCCGCGTACTTTTTGGCCGACCTTGTTCTTTGAGTAAGTCCGCATTTGGACAAATTTCTGTAAATGATAATTCTGGCCAATAATCTGGGTGTTGAATTAGATAGAAGCGGCCTTGTAACAACGCTTGAAATTGGACAATTTGTAGCATTCATCAATAAGTGGTAGATACGTCATACGCATGTAATTACAAACTACAATTATATGAGAGCATGGAATCTTGAATGATTGTCACTTATTGCAAGAACATGTCCCTTCTTTCAAGCTTAAAACTTGGGTGTGTTGTCCTTTGTAGGGAGAAATCATACTTATGCCAGTTTGTACTTCGAAAGTTTGACTTTCCCTGTCAATGGATGTTACCGTATGTGTCAATGCTCGTTTTTCCCACCTTTTCAGTTTCTTTAGGGCATATTCTATATATATATCCCCACAATCGAGTGCTTCACTGATTTCTTATCTCTGGCATTCAAAATACAATATTGTGCGATAAAATGTTAACCTAACCAAAGAAGTAATGGGTAACATTCTAGCACCTTTAAAAATTTCGTTCATGCATTCAGCTGCATTGCTAGTCATTCACCCATAGCGGTACCCAGACTGTGTCCATTTTTCTAAGTCAATATCTGAAAAAAAAAAATTCAAGACATTCAGGGTGCAATTATTTTAATTCTTTCATGCACCGAATGAACTTATGCCTTTGGTGTTTATTTTCGGCCTTAAACACCAAATTTTTTTAGTTGCTTCAATTTGTATCTTGTATTGAAATTACTGGCAACATGGTGAAGACAATATCGGTGGTACACTCTAGGTTCACTCCAACCAATTTCTTCATTATTAATTGCAGCAAGAATGCCCTTATATCTGTCAGAAATCAAGCAAATACCCTCTCTTTGGGTAACATATTCACGCAATGCCCACAAAAACCATGACCAACTGGACGAATTCTCACCTTCTACGATAGCAAAAGCAAGGGGAAATATATGTCTGTTTGCATCAACAGATAAGGCTGTTAATAATTTTCCCTTATACTTTCCGTATAGATGAGTTCCATCAATTTGGATTAATGGCCTACAATGGTTGAACCATTCGGACCAAAAGACTAAAAAAACTCTTCCAAAAATAGTCGTACCTGGCACATCAGAGGGAAGGAAAAACTAGTCTGTTCATGTTCCTGGGTTGTTATAAATAACAACACTCAACCAATATGGAAGCTCCGAATATGATTTCTCTCAGTCGCTAAACACAGCAATTAATGTTTTTCTCTTGGCTTGCCACACTCGTCTATAATTGATATTATAGCCATATTGTCTTTTAATGGCTTCTTGAAGTAGGGCCACAAGTACTCCAGAATCAGCTCTAACCAAATTCTGAATTTCAATACTCATGAAATTTGAATCTAGATGTGAATGATCCTGTGTCAACTCTGAAAATAAACATGAGTGTTCTCCTTGAAGTTTTGTGATTTCGAACATCCCATGACTTTTGCGCCAACATGCCCGTAGCCTCCAAGCACACTTGTCACTCCAGGATTTACATTTAACATACCAAAGGTCCTGATTTGATTCCACTACGACAATTTCGTAGTGTTCCGTCACACAATATTTTTTTACAGCAAGCTGTAAATCTTCTTTGGTATTAAATAATATCCCCTTCTGTATTAAACTACAGTTATCTACTCCTAGATTCCTTTCTTCCAAAGTAGATCCTAGTTCAAACGTTGAATTTGTCATTTTCCAATCTATTTGGTTGAACATTTCCGATGGTACCAACTCAAGATCTTGTTCACCACTACTGTTATTTCCAAATAATTCATCCACTTCAACGTAAATGCACTATCTCCATCATTTCCAGGTTCAAGAATTACTAAATCTTCAGGACACTTCGACATATTTATTATGTTTTTTTCCAACTGTTATAGTTGACAAAAAAATATGTTAATATGTCAACCCAACAAACTCTAATTTCTAAGTTTTCTAAGTTTTCTAAGTTTAAATCAATCATATATAAACTATATAATACACTATACATAAATTATACATACATAAAATATACATAAATTATACATACATAAATAAACACAAACTATACATAAACTATAGTTTATACATACATACATAAATAAAGTATACATACATACATAAACTATAACTATATATACATAAATACATACAGACATAAACTATACATACATAACTATACATAAACTATAAATACATACATACATACATCATACATACATAAATTATATATACATAAACTATACATACATAAACTATACATACATAAACTATAACTATTTACACATACATAAACTATAACTATTCACACATGAAGCATTTTCTTTGCCTTGTCTTCTCCAAGCATGAGCTGCAACTCATGTAAGTCTCTCCTTTGCATGTTAATCTACAATATAATGAAGAGATTGGAGTGAAAATCGGGGATGCAATCTATAGAGAATTTTAGAGAAAATTCAGGTTGAAGAAATAGTTCTTCAACAAGATTACTACAGTGAGCATTTCTCTTTCATCCTTTGATTCAAGCTTGTTTTAAGTCTCACAACTCAATCTAGAGTACCAAGAGAATAGTGGAGAAGATCTTGAAGTGGTCTACAACAAGATTGGAGAAGATAGTAGTTGGAGAAGTTCTACCAGAGGTATGTCTTAAAACTCACTTGTTTTTTGTAAGAGCATGCTTAATATTTTGCCAAAATTAGTTAATTCGAATGCTTAGATGATCCTTATGCTTCTGTTGTTGCTGATACAATCCTACAATTAGTATTAGAGTATCAAATAAGCATTCAATTCAGTTAATTTTGGTTTGGTGGGTGTTTTATATGAGAAATATGAAACTGGTGCACTGATATGATTTTCTGAGTTTTGGCTATTTAATTCTCTTTAATTTCTCATTTAAATTTATAATTGGCTCTTGTTTGATGAGCTTTTATGTGTTAGCAAAAGTCTGTAATTTATTTAGAGTCATTAGAGTTGAAATTAAGATGTAATTGAAGAAACAAGTGAAGGAGGTCGAGTTGCTGTTCCAGTTTTTTCAGCTTCTGCTCAAAGTCGTTGTTGAGGTTTAGTTGCTAAGCGATCGTCTAGCTTCAGGCACTACGCGATGTGAAGAAAAGCTAGACGATCGTATAGCAATGGGCGTTGGTCGTTGTGATGTTGAACGCTAGACGATCGTGTACGTGTGGGAGATAAACGATGTGTTCAATTTGCTATACGATAGCACTAAGCGATCATTTAGCTTTGGCGCGGGAACTAAACGATACGTTGAATTTACTATACAATGGTACTACACGATAGTTTAGTTACAATGCACGCTAAGCGATGCGATGAAGTGCTACGTGATAGCGTTGAGCGATCGTTTAGATGTGGAGCTAAGCGATTGTGTAGACGAAGTGCTAAGCGATATGTTGAAGTTTCTATGCGATGGAACTAAACGATCGCTTACCTACGAAATGCTAAGCAACGCGATGATATTCTATACGATGGAGCTAAGCAATCGTTTAGCTATGACAGATACTAAACGATGACATGAAAGCACTAAGCGATAGTGTTAAGCAGTTATTTAGTTATGTACGATAGAACTAAGCGATAGCTAAGCGATGGAGTTCAACGATCGTGTAGTTCTATACGATAGAACTAAGCGATCATGTACCTTCGGCAGACATTAGGCGATCGTGTAGCTTTATGCGTTAAAGCTAAATGATCATTTAATTGAGGCAAACACTAAGCGATCGTGTAGTTTTTCACAACACAAGGCGATGGAGCTAGACGATTGCCTTTAGCACTACACGATCGCCTTTGCAAGAATTTGAGGTTGGACTGAGAGTAGCTGGTTCAATCGGTTTTCTCAAGGTCCAATCCGGTTCAGCCTTAAAGTGTTTTTGGTTGGTTCAGTTCAGACTTTGATGGTCTGGTTCACACTCATCCAGTCTGGTTTAAGGCGCTTGGGTTTGGTTTGGAGTGGTTTGAACGGTTCAAAGACGGTTTTGAAGCTGATTGTAATAGTTAGGCTTCTGTTTACCTGTTTTTATCAAAACTAAAACCATATAGTCTATGTTTAATTATTTATGCATTTGATGTATGTTATAATTAAATAAATCTTGCATACGCATATAGTATGCCATTTAGATTTTAAATCCCACCATAGGAAGCATGTTACATACATTGAAAATATGTTATAATTTTTATAATATATAGTATGCATGTTAGGGTTTCTTGTATTTAATATAAATGTTATATTAAATATTGAATGCCTCATGTATATTATGGATGTTTAGAATGTCTAAAATTTTATAAGTTTGTTATAAAATTGGGTTAGACATTTAAAATCCATAAACAATAGTTGCACACTCACGTAGGTTGACCACCTATTTTAATTGTTAAAACTTATAAAACCTAGGTTACAAACTCAACTGGTATATAATCCTATCTAAGGCTGGGGGTACTTAAGTTGACGGTTTACGGAACACCTCCTACCTGGAGATTATGACCGAATTATCGAGCATTGGTAACCAGTTTTATGAGCATATATGAGTGATATGAGGTAATAAAATGGTTTATCACCTAGACATCATAGGTTAAAATCCAATTAGAAGAGTATACTTGGATAAACCACATAGACTTAGGGTTGTTTTATTAGTCGAAAATAACCTAAGATAAATATACCCAATAGAACACCTCAGTGGCAGTTTAATAACTTCTATATGATAGAGTTATTAGAAAACTTCAGTAGGAGATTAATAACATATACGATACGTTATTTTTATCTCTCACGTCTCTAAGAGTTCACAATCCAGATTTAAAGCGTTACTTCGTGTCACCCTGAGAGTGACCTCCCTTCAGAATGTATTTTTAGCTTAAATCTAGATTTTGATGAATTAAAGAAAGTTTTCAAATATAAGTCTATTATATGATAAATATATTTCAACTACCACGTCTCCACATAATTTACACCGTGAGATTCATATGATGCTTCGTGTAACTTATTCTGGTAACACCATTGGATACAGCCTACTTTGTAGTTGTTACAAAGAGTTGTAAAGTGCTACATACGATGTGATCCTAATTCATACATATTATGACATGAAGAGTGGGAGCGTCCTATGCAATGAGTTTGCATAAGATCAGGACCAAGATATAAGTCACTCTTACTTTATAATGTTGTTTACTGTATAAGACTGACTATTTCACCTAGATGACCTAGGTAACTCGATCTTAATCCTGAGCTAACTATGAACTCTTGTTTATTCGGGTTTTCCCTTAGATTTGCATAGGTGAGGGTTGGCTCAACAGCACCAACTCAATCAAACTCTCATTTCAGGAGTAAGACCGGATAGATAGTTGGGGACATGGGGTGCAAGACGGAGTTCACACCTACCCGATTTAGGGATAGGAGAAAGGTTGTTTTCTCAAGTACTGAATCCAAGTCTTGAACAAGGGGCCCCACACTCTCACTAGGCTGAGAGAGTTTGGTTTAGTGATTGGATCACAAACAAGTTTTTCATTAAAGAATCAATAGGAACTTGAGAAATAAGGCGTAATCTCAGGGGTAAAATAGATATTTGACCCGACCGTTATTATGAACAATCTGTGAAGGGTTGACTTGCTGATTATGGTTAAATCATGTGGACATACTATATCTACAGTGAGGGGAGTGCAACTATGGGCTTTAATGGAGTGATCCATTAGTTAATGAATGGAGTGGCCCATTAGTTAACGAATGGAGATTAATTTGGTCTAACAAATTTAGCCAATTAATCTCGAATCGTTGGAGCCCATGATCTGTAGGTTCGCGAGGTCCCCCTACTAGCTCGTAACGGACTAGCTCTAGAATAACGTAATAAGTTAATTTGAAACTTTCAAATTAGAATTAAGGAAATTAGTAATTATATGAGATATAATTACATGTTTAATTTAAGAATTAAATGGAATAGGATAATTTATATATTTAAATATGATTTAAATATATAAAGATGGATATGTGTTAACATTAATTTAATATTTGATATTAAATTAATTAAGTTTTATTTAAAAATTAATTTATGAAATTAATTAATTTTTTTTCATTTTTTAAATAAAAATAGATTTTATAAAATCAAATTTTGATTTTTGAGATAAAATTGGAAAAGAGAAAACAAAACATACAAATGGAAAATTTGGTTTTTCCATTATCCATCTTTCAACTTGCTCACACGTGAAGCATTTTCGTTGCCTTGTCTTCTCCAAGCATGAGCTGCAATTATTCAAGTCTCTCCGTTGCATGTTGATCTGCAATATAATGAAGAGATTAGAGTGAAAATCGGGGATGCAATCTATAGAGAATTTTAGAGAAAATTCGGGTTGAAGAAAGAGTTCTTCAACAGGATTACTGCAGTGAGCATTTTCTCCTTCATCCCTTGATTCAAGCTTGTTTTGAATTCCATAACTTAATCTAGAGCACCAAGAGAATAGTGGGGAAGATCTTGAGGTGGTATACAATAAGATTTGGAGAAGATAGCAGCTGGAGAAAGAGATTTGAAGAAGTTCTACAAGAGGTATGTCTTGAAACTCACTTGTTTTACTGCAAGAGCATGCTTAATATTTTGTCAAAGTTAGTGAATTGAATGCTTAGATGATCCTTGTGCTTCTACTGTTGGTGATACAATCCTACAAAGTTTACATTGGGTGATTTTGTTCCTCTAATCTAGAACGTTTCACTAGATTACATTTCTATCCTTTTATTTTCATGCTTTTACTTTTATATATTTTGTTTCTTATTCAACACCAATCCCTGTAGGATTAGGATGAAAACTCTAGAGCCGAGTGAATAGGATTTATTTAGACTAATTAAACTTTTACTAATATGGGCCTAATAAAAAAAATGAATATATTTTTAGTTAATAAGTAAAAACAAGAATTTTATACAAATAGATTGACTTAAAAAGATCAACAAATTGACATATACAAATTTAAGAACAAATTGTAACAATTCATTTTATGCAATGAAATATATTAACAACTAATTGCAAAATCAAATAGGAGAAAGAGAGAAATTAACACAAATAATTTTATGGTAGTCCTTCATAACCCGGCCTACATCCACTTCTCAATCTCCTCTTGGGTATGTTACTACAAATTTGACTCTTTCCACAGGCTAGAGTCGAATCGCTACAACGTTCTTTTTCTGAGCTCAAGAACAAACTTGATCCTTTTCACGGTTGAGGATCAAACTGTTATAACAACTTTTTTTCGGGATCAAGAGAAACCCTTACAACTTTTTTTCCATTAACTTTATTTCGGTCATAATTTCTTCCTTTGAGTTTCGATTTGGACGATTCAAATTGCGTTAAAACCATTGTTCCAAGCTTTATGGTGATGAATTCAAAAAAACTCAAATTGTTAGGGATTAGGAGCAAATTTACTATCATCGAAATATTAATTAATTGATTAATTAATTGGAGATTAAAGGTCAAAACCCGACAATCTCCCCTTTTTATGATGAAAAACTACTAAAGAAAAATGAAATCCAAAATGCTATGTGATATAAAATATATACTTGAAAATTACAATCAACATACATATATAATTTTAATTAACATGAAAATAATGCATATTTCAATAACAACAATTCTCAACTCAAAAGCAACAAAGATATTCAATAACAACAAGAGTTCATTTTTATCACCTTTTCCCCTTTTTTAATCAATCAAGAAAAGGATAATTAAAAACATAAACAAAGACATTAAAGTTAATCTTCTTAAAAACATGAACTCATAGTTTTACAAATCTTCTTCTATCAATATGCCTCCTAAAAATAAGCAACAAAATTGTAAATTCAAGAGGCATTATAAAGAATCTACTAAACTCAAGCTAATTCTACTTTGACTAATTTCACAGATTTCTCCCATTTTGAAATCAATCGAACACTCCTTTTAATAAGGGACAAAAAGATAGCACATAATTTAATATGAGGATAGAAATACCAAACAAAATTTTATATAAAATTTTACTCCAAACATTACTCCCCTAAAAGAATAAACAATATGCATAAAAGTGATACATAATGATAAAGGAATATGAGAATCAATTTCATTCAACCATGAAATTCATATACAAAAGTATATAACTTCCCATAAAATGAAACATTCTCATTCTAATAAGAAAAATTAATAAATACCAAGGAGATCAACTCATTCAAGTAAAATTAAAGTAATTTGATACCATCAAATATGATAAAAATGAACATCAATTGTTGAAAAATAAACCATGATAACAACATTGCAATAATGACAAGTTCCAACATTATTAAGATTTGTTCTTATCAAATAACTACAAGTATTAATTTTATGACCAAATTTGTCATAAGAAGAATAAATTCCATTAGGCAAGAATGTATTTTTAATTAATTGATTTTGCACCTTTTTTCTATTCATGAAATTTCTTCCTAGGAGTATTTTTCCATTTGAAACAATTTGGTCTAATATAATCTTTAACTCCACAATAATGACAAGTAGGTATAAATTTTTATTTCACATGCAAATCTCTAGCATTTACATATGTAGGCACAAATTTACCACTATGTACACATTTAGATTTTTCATGGATATGTTTAGGCACCCATTTGGATTTTTCTCGCAAATCTCTAGCTTTTTCATGGGTATTCACAAATTTCACATTATGAAACACATTTTGTTCTTACATGAATTTTTTCAAATTTTGAATTTTCATGGATATGTTTAACTTTTTCATGCTTTGGCATAAATTTAGTTTCAACTTTAGGTACATTAAGTAAAGTAACTTGAGACATTAAAGAGATAGCTTTAACAAAAGTAATACTCTTACTAATAGATAAACAATTTTCATTTACATAGCCTAATCCCCTTTTATCACTAAAAGGTTTACCCATGTCAATAATTTTATCTAATTTTTTAGTATTAATAGTCAATTTCTTTATAGACTCTTCCGTAATTTTAAACTATTTATTATCAAGCAATTCTTTCTCTTTAAACATATGCAAAATATTTTTTTTCTCATCAATATCACATTTCAGAAATTTAATTTTGTCAACAAAATAAACTTTTTCTTTTTCTAAAGAAGTATTGTTAGTTTCTAGCTCAACAATTCTATTTTTCAAATTAACAATTTCACCACCCAATTCTAAAGAGAAATATTCAATTTTCTTATTTTTATCTCTCATATCATTTAAATCAATTTTCAATTCATATGATAAAAATTTGAGTTCATCATTCTCTTTTTGAAGAAAAGTAATTTTATCATTTAAGTCAATTTTCTCATCAAAGAAGAATCATGCAACAATGTGTTATTAGTCCTATTCTTTAAACAATAATTTTCAACTATCAAAGATTTATTCTCAATAGACAATGTCTTGAACTTCTTTGATAATTTTTCATATCTAGAACTATTTTTTTCAAGATCATGTTGCATGCTTTCAAATGCATCATATAACTCATCATAAGAAAGAGATATATGATTTACCTCATTTTCATCATTCTCGTCATTGAAATCTGTATCCGAATGAGGCATCAAGCATAAAAAGGATCTATCATATTTTTTCTTTATCCCATCATGCAACTTTTCTTGATTCTAAACATTGTAATTTTCTTCCATATCAAATAAAACATTCGTAGTACAAGGGGAATTTTCTACACTATACATATTATCAAGAAAATTCCAAACATCATATGCATAACCAAATAGTACAATTTTATCGCATACTTTACTATCCAAAGTACTCTATATGATATTTATAGCTTTTGCAGTAAATGTGAGTAACTCATTATCCAATTCTAATTTAGCTAGATCATGCTCACAAACATACAAAACATTGAAGTCGATAGCAAGCATAAATGTTTTCATTCTATTTTTCCATACATCATAATTTCTATTTCCATAAAAAAAAAAAATGGTGATCTATCAATTGAATGATTTTCTAAAATTGCCATAGCTCTAGCACTTATACTTTTCAAAAAATTAATAAGATACTTTATATATCAAAGTAATATTCGAAAAATAATTTACGTAGAAGAACTTCTCGCTCTAATACCAATTGTAGGATTGACATGGCAACCCCAGAGAGGGAGGGTGAATACGGTTTATTTAAACTAACTCAAGTAAACAAATTAATACATTTTTAGCTAATAAATCACTTAAAAGAATTTCATACAAATACATTCACTTAAAAAAGACCAACAATTTGACATAAATAAATTCAAGAACAAATTGTAGGAATCAATTTTATATGAAACATATTTACAAATTAATTGCAAAACTAAATAAGAGAGGGATAAAGAAATTGACACTGGTAATTTTATGGTGGTTCGATACAACTCGACCTACATCCACTTCCCAAACACCTCTTAGGTGTGTCACTACGAATTTGACTCTTTCCACTACTTAGAATTGAACCATTACAACATTCTTTTTCTAGGCTCAAGAACAAACTCGATTCTTTCCATGATTGAGGATCAAATAGTTACAACATCTCTTTTTCTAGGAACAAAAGCAACCTTTACAAAAGTTTGAAACAATTGAAGAGCACACTTACAACTCTATCAATAGAGTAGATTTACAAATTTTAAGCTCTTAATGAATCAATCTTCACAATATGAAATATCTCTCCCAAAAAGAAGATGAAATGAATAATAATAATAAATAATTATAATATTTTTTTTAAAGAAAATAACCCCACCAGGTCAGTGCAATTTATGCACTGATTTGATATTTTTTTTATGCAATATTTTTTTATGCACTGATTTGATTTGATATTTTATGCAATACATAATTGTTTTTTCAAATTCATTTTTTTAAAAAACACAAATCAAAACCCACAAAGTGTAACACTCTTAAGGCTCCAAATACCACTACTCGATTGAGTCCGATTTGATGAATTGGCTGTCATGTCATCACTTTGGGTATTTTTTTCGTTAATCTTATTTTAACTATAATTTCTTCGTTCAACTCTGATTTGGGCAATTCAAATTGCGTTAGAATCATTGTTCCAAACTCTACATAATGGATACTTCAAAACACTCAAATTGTTAGTGAATACGAGTATAAATTTCATTTGATTGATAAAAGGCCTTGACAACCTTCCGTCCATTAGGCAGCTTGGCTTATCACTCTTTATCCATCATTCTCTATCTATTTTCATTTCGTTTTACTACTCAAACATTTTTGTAGTTACTGTTTTATTCTCTAATGCACCATGAATTTTATTTCATTCTTCATCTCCATTTTTATTTCTTCTTTATTTATGAGTAGAAACTTCTAATGAGTTCGGGTGAATATTTCATCATTCCGATGAATATAACTTAAGTATAGATTGGTTTGATTAATATATTTATATTTTTTTAATCTTGGTTTCATTTGGCCTATTGAATCAAGTAGCAACAATTAGCTGCTTGAGAGAGTAAGTGATCATGGATTTTATTAATCAAAGTAGATAGTATCTTTAGAGAGAGACAACTCTTCGTTCAAATAACATTCATGCTTGCATCATAGAAATATGGTAAATGTAGCTTCCTCTCACCAAAAGATCGAGCATATTTTTGTAGTTAAAGAATATAAATAGAAACTTTTGTGTATGTTCAAAGGAATGATAGTCGTCATCTAAGCTCTATTTCTTTCATCCAGCATCTTTCTCACTCACACGTCTTGAAGTTTCTGCTCGTGCGAATTGAACAATTTCACATTGTCTGTTTTATTTTATTTGTTTTATTTTATTTTCTTTACATCTTTTAATTCACAAATTTGGAACAACATATATAAGTTAATTTGAATTGAAAATCCCCAAGTTTGACCTTGATACTTATCAAATAAATTACTCTATAGAAATTTATACTTGGGCTTCTGAAGAGAAATCTTGTGCTTAAGTCATTCTGACCCTTATAATTGTGAGCATCATTCTAGTAAACAACATCATTTGATTGTTATTTGATACTAAATAATTTGTGATTCACATCTGATTGTTATTTGATATATACTAAATAGTTTGTGATTTCCATCTAATTGTCATATAGTCAATATCTGATACTTAGTATTTTGTGATTACTATTTGATTGCTATTTAATACTAAGTAGTTTGTGATTGCTCTCTAATTGTCATTTGATACTAAGTAGTTTGTAATTTCTACCTGGTTGCTATTTAAATTTTACTTAATACTAAGTAGTTTGTGAGTGTTATTTGATTATTATCCGATTTATATTTGACAATAAATACTTTGTGATTGCTATTTGATAGTAAGAAGTTTATGATTTCTATCTTATTTCTAACTGATTTCGATTTGATACTAAATATTTTATGACTGTTGTCTGATTATTATTTGATACTAAAGAATCTCATACTACCTACCAGCACTTGTGGCTAATGTCTAAGACTCACAAGTTGCTGGTGATTTGAAATATGTAGCTATTCATGAAGCATCCATTCAACTCTCACATGCAAATCAGTGGAAAAGAGAGAGACTAAACAAAAAAAAAAAGTTGTAAAAGGATAATTAAATTAGGAGGACCTTAATTATGTTAATCAATTAGAGCTTTCTTTGATTCAATTACTATAAGTTTCTCCACTTTGTTTTTCTTCGTTGCAATGGTGGACGATGCTAGAGTTGGAGCTGAGGGCTTTAGATTTTGTAGAGATTTCAACTATGTTGACTGTCAAAAAATGCTACCCGTTGAAGAATTCTTGCAGGCATGATGAAGAAAGTGGTAGTGATGAAGAAATCAAACAAAAAGTGTAACAACATGGGAGAAGGGAAAAAAAAGAAGAATGCTGAAATTCTTATAGGGGCAATTTTGAAATAAAAAATAAACAAAATATCAAAATTAAAGATTTTGAAATGTCAAAGTGATAACTGGTAGAAATACAAGTTATAAAGCTCAAATTATTAAAACAATGGGAAAAAACAATGGTGAATAGGCAATCTTACGATTGAAATGCACCAAACTAAAGAAAATTGCGATCGCTAAACGCTCATCACATAAAAGCAGTTAAATGGAGTTATTTTATACAGGGACAATGCGATGACACATTTTGAGTTTATGAACCAAGTGTACCTCAAAGATGATCGCGTGATGACTTTACATAAAGGCGGTAGCCTAATGTAATAAAACATGATGGGACGTAAAGTTGATAACGGTCAAATAAGAAATTCAGTTGACGGCCGTTGAAGACCATATCGTTGCAAATACATTGAACTTTTGGTGACTATCAACGGCGCAATAGGGTATGAAAATTAATGGTGCCCATCCATGCAATCATTAGTGAGAAGAACTTTTTTGTCTAGAAGTCTATAAATACCCAATGCTACCAAACCAGGATGACGACTAGTCGGGGAAGAGAGGCGAAGCGAGGAGAAGGGAATTCTTGAGAAGAAATTGATTTTCGGAGAGGTTGAGAGACTGCCGGAAATAACACGGAGGAGAGACACCAAACCCTTACGAGAGCAAGAGTCTACAATTTAGGAAAGAATTGAAGTGGTAAGAGTAGTGTAAACACCAAAGGAAGCAAGACATTGCTACCTGGCTTGATACTTACCCCATTTATTGTTTAGTACTCAAACACTTTATTTGCAAGAATGGGAACTTCATTCCAATTTATGTTCAGTCTCTTCACACCATACATGAGTAGCTAAATTCGCAAATGGGTTGAGAAGTACTTAGCTAGCATGACTTAAACTATGCACTTTATGTGATCATCTTGTCTTATGTATGCTTCATTCATCATTTAGAGTACTTGAGAGAGTAATCTAAAGACAAAATCTAGGCTTGAGAGAGTCGGATTAGATCGCATAAGCAAGATTAGAGACTTAGAAATAAGTTCTATCTGCTACATTCTATACACATCGCATGCGTCCTAGACATAGGAAATGTGTCATTATGCATTGAGAAATGTAGTGCTTAATATTTGTGTAGAGCATGATCGCATGACTTGTACAATATCTTAAGAAATGCTAGCAAAACCTCTTTTCAACCCCTTTATCGCATATTTGTTACAACACCACCCTTTCATCGTTGTGCATTTAATTCCATCGCATTAGAAAATCAAAGTTAAATCACCATTTACTTCTTAACCACCATTGCAATATGATTAAAGAGTCTATCGCATATCTATTTAGTAATCCCTACATTCGACCCTGGACTTACCAGGATCCTAAGAAGGCTTATACTTGGGCTTTGTTAGGAAAACTTGCATGATCATCACATCCACACATCATTTCATCGCATGATAAATCAACACATCAAGTTTTTGGTGCCATTGCCGGGGATTACAGTATAGATTGTGCTAACATCAAACCTCTTTGATCTTTACAGCTTTCGACATTTGGAGTATTGCCATTCCATCGGTAAAAGAAGAAGCAAGCGTCTTATGAGTGAAGGAAATACTCTTGAGCTCAAGTACGACCTAGAGATTGAAAGAACTTTTCGCAAAAGTTAGAGAAACAAACGTAAACGGCAAGGAAGAGTCCATAGAATGGCTGAACAACCTGAAGAACGAGTAGCACATGCAAACAACATGATGGCAAATCCCATCCTACTGGAAAATGATCGCAATAGACCCATCCGGGACTATGCGTCACCAAACTTGTATGATTTCTCCTCAGGAATCATGAGACCAGCATTTGATCGATCAAGGTTTGAAATGAAGCCATTAATGTTACAAATGATACAAACAGCAGGACAGTTCAGAGGACGGTGTGGTGAAGATCTGCACGCTCACCTACGAAGCTTCATTGAAATCTACAACACTTTTGTGTTCCCTAATATTTTCCCAGAAGAGGTTCGACTCACATTATTTCCATTTTCACTATGCGATAAAGCGAGAAAATGGGCATACTCTCTCGAACCAAGAGAGATAACGTCATGGAAATAAGTTGTGGAGAAATTTATGAAGAAGTATTTCCCTCCCACCGAAAATGCCAGAAGAAGGAAATTGATCACCAATTTTGAATAAGAAGAAGATGAAATGCTTAGTGACGCATGAGCGAGATTCAAGAGACTAGTACGTGACTGCCCACACAATGGATTACCAGATTGCCTTCAAATGGAGATTTTCTATCATGGATTCAGCTCTGCATCGTAGACAACTACCAATACGGCAGTAGTAGGAGGTCTTCTAAACAAAACATATGATGAAGCGAAGAATATTCTTGATCGCATCTAAAAAACCCACAAAGACTGGTAAGAAAGCGATCAAAGAACGAAGCCCAGAGAAGGTAATTCGAGTAATGGTGCCATCGCATCATTACAAAACCAGATGAATGCGATGATAAACTTATTGCAAGGCATCACAATAAACAATTCAGGAGCTCAAAATGGGCAAGTCAATGCGATAGAGCAAACAAGCACCATCTGTGTCTTATGTGAAGAATCACATTCTTTTGAGGAATGCCCAAGAAATACTCAATCAGATTACTTTTTCAAAAACAATCCTTTTTCAAACACTTATAACCCAGGGTGGCAAACTCATCCTAATCTTTCTTGGAAGAACTACCAACAGCAAGGCAGTCATTTTGTGGCTCAGAGAGAGGGATCGCTAGGGTTTTTCCATAGATCTAATGGACAACAGCAAGCTAGCAATTCTCAATCACCATCCTCATCATCCCTGGAAAACTTGTTGAAGCAATGCATCGAAAAGAATGAAACAGACCTTCAAAACCAAGCTACATCCATCCGCAATTTGGAAATTCAAATGGGACAAATTACGGGAGAGCTAAAGAACAGACCCCAAGGGACATTGCCTAGCTCAACCGAGCTTCCACGAAATCCAGGGAATGCTGGGAAAGAACATTGCCAAGCAGTCACCCTAAGGAGTGGAAAGGCGACGATAGAAGTCAGAAAGAAGCCTCAGAAGACCGAGTTAAAGAAGCAACAAGCGATTGAATAAAAAAAAAAGCCTCTATCGCAGACTGAATCAAAGGAGTTCGAGACCAAAGAATCAAAATATGCGACCACCTCTAAGCCTCCAGACCATGAAACATTGGAAGTATAACTACCTCTATTTCCTCAAAGACTGAAAAAGAAACATAACGATGAAGGCCAGTATCAACACTTCTTGAAAATTTTGAAACAATTGCACATCAATATTCCATTCATAGAAGTGATAGAGCAGATTCTGGTATATGCAAAAAATTTTAAGGACATTGTCTCGAAGAAGAGAAGCATGGAAAAATTTGCCACGGTGGCATTGACACAAGAATACAACACTATAATTCCACCAAAGATGCGTGACCCAGGCAGTTTCATAATATCCTTCTCAATAGGAGGAATCTATATTGGTCGAGCTTTATGCGATCTTGGGATAAACATAAACTTAATGTCCCTTTCAATTTTCAAAAGATTGAATGTAGGACAGTTAACACCCACAATAGTGACTCTTCAACTCGCCGGTAGATCCTTGGTGCACCCTGAAGAAAAATTAAAGGATGTCTTGGTAACAATAGACAGATTCATTCTATCTACAGACTTCATTATTTTAGATTATGAGGCACAGAAAGATGTTCCAATTATATTAGGATGACCATTCTTGTCTACTAGTCGTGCTCAAATAGATGTGCATAAGGGAGAAATCACAATGAGCGTCAACGGAAAGAAGTTCCGGTTCAATATTATCAAGGCAATGAAGTTCCCAGATGAGGAAGGCTTATCAGATTCCGATGATAAACAAACTTGCATTGAAAATTGGGAGTCCGAGGAAGAAAATGAAGAAAGAGAGGATGCGACAACATCCATTGAGACTTGCCATGCGATAACAGAGATGTTGAAGAATGATGAAATGCTAAATTTGGATGAAGAAAGAAAAGCACAGAAGCCCTCTTTAGAGCAACCACTAACACTAGAACTAAAACTCTACTAACCCATTTAAAGTACGTATTTCTCGGCCAGAATGGAACCTTACCAGTCATCATATCATCTGCGTTACCTGAAGAAAAAGAAACCGCATTGATCAGTGTTTTAAAAAAATATATTAGAGCGATCGGATGGACGCTCGCAGATATCAGAGGTATTAACCCAATGTATTGCATGCATCAAATCCGACTTGAAGAAAATCAGAAGGGCTCAATAGAACTTCAATGTAGACTAAACCCTATGCTGAAAGAGGTTGTCAAAAAAGAAATCATCAAATGGTTAGATGCCGACATTATCTACCTTATCGCAGATAGCATGTGGGTCAACCTCGTGCAATGTATTCCCAAAAAGAGTGGGATGACAGTAGTTCCTAACGAAAACAACGAATTGATCCCCATGAGGACCGTCACAGGTTGGCAAATTTGTATGGGCTACAGGAAACTCAACGCGGCGACAAAGAAAGATCATTTCTATTTACCTTTCATTGATCAAATGCTCGACAAATTAGCGGAGAATGATTATTTTTGCTTCCTTGATGAGTACGCAGGCTATAACCAAATTATGATCGCACCAAAAGATCAAGAAAAGACCATATTCACATGTCCATATGGAACATTCGCCTTTTTTCGCATGTCTTTTGGATTATGCAATGCACCCAGTACGTTTCAAAGGTGTATAATGGCGATCTTCTCCGAGTACCTTAAAGACTCGGTTGAAATCTTTATGGATGACTTCTCAGTCTATGGATAAACATACAAAATCTGTCTGTAAAACTTGGAGAAAATACTGAAAAGATATGAAGAAACTAATCTGGTGTTGAACTGGGAAAAGTACCATTTTATGGTCAAGGAATGAATTGTGCTCAGGTATAAGGTTTCAAGGAATGGGTTAGAGGTGAACAAAGCAAAGATTGAAGCTATAGAACAACTTCCACCTCCAGCGAATGTGAAAGCTTTAAGAAGTTTCCTAGGACACGCAGGGTTTTACAGAAGATTTGTGAAGGACTTTTCCAAAATCACTCGATCTTTGAATACGTTGTTGGAAGCTGATAGACCCTTTGATTTTGATTCACACTGCCTCATTGTATTCAAAACACTAAAAGAAATTTTGACTACAGCGCCAATTCTGATCACACCTAATTAGGCGAAGCCATTCAAACTGATGTGTGATGCCAGCGGATATGCGATGGGGATAGTCTTGGCACAGAAAGTAAAGACAATGTTACACCCCATCGCATATGCTAGCAGAACGCTAAACTCCACACAGGCGAATTATACCACCACTGAAAAGGAACTTTTAGCGGTGATTTTTGCGATTGAAAAATTCAGACCTTATTTGTTGGGGTCAAAAGTGATTGTCTACACAGACCACTTTGCGATAAGATATTTGATGACAAAAAAAGATGCGAAGCCTAGACTAATCCAATGGGTTCTCTTACTCCAAGAATTTGATATGGAAATAATCGACCGAAAGGGAATAGAGAACAAGGTCGCTGACCATTTATCGCGATTAGAAAATCCAGAAGTGGATCACATCCAATCGGAGGTTCATTTCCTGATGAGCAGTTGCTTAAGATTGAAGAACTACCCTGGTACGCGAACATTGTCAACTTCTTGATCTGCAAACAATTCCCTGAAAACTACACATCCCATCAAAAGAAAAGGCTCATACATGAATGCAAATTTTACTACTGGGACGATTCAAATCTCTACAAAAAGGGACCAGAACAGATATTGAGACTCTATGTTCCAAAAACTACTTTCCATCGCATATTGTTTCAATGTCATGAATCACCCTATGGAGGGCATTTCGACGGAAAGCGCACGACAACGGAAGTTTTGCAATGTGAGTATTACTGGCCCACTCTGTTTAAGGATGCATAAGAATACTCCATGAAACGCGATAAGTGTCAACGCACTGGAAGCATTTAAAAAAAAAAGTGATGCCAATGAATATCATTTTAGAGGTGGAGCTATTTGACGTCTGGGGAATAGATTTCATGGGACCATTTCCATCATCAAATGGTCATAAATACATCCTATTGGCTATCGACTATGTTTTCAAATGGATTGAAGCTATTTCATGCGTTGAAAACGATGCGACAATAGTCTCTAAGTTCTTATAGAAAAACATCTTTACTCATTTTGGCACCCCACATGCCATAATAAGTGACGAGGGGACCCACTTTTTGAATCACATTGTTAATAAACTATTGATCAAATATAATGTCCACCATAAGATCACCACCGCATATCACCCCCAAACAAACGAATAAGTAGAGATTTCTAACAGAGAAATCAAGTCAATCTTAGAGAAGGTGGTGAACCCATCGTGGAAGGATTGGGCCATGAAGTTAGATGATGCCTTGTGGGCATATCAGACTGCTTATAAGATACCCATAGGTATGTCACCATATGTGTTGGTGTTTGGAAAGGCTTGTCATCTACCGTTGGAACTAGAATATAAGGCGATGTGGGCAGTTAAGAAACTTAATTTTGATCTTAAGTCTACAGGAGAAGAAAGAAAACTTCAACTACTAGAGCTAGACGAGTGGAGATTACAAACGTATGAGAATTCCAAAATTTACAAAGAATGCACCAAGCGATGGCATGTAAGCGTCTTTGCGAGGAAAACCTCAAGGCAGGTCAAAGGGTATTACTGTTCAACTCTAGGCTGCGTCTCTTTTCTGGAAAACTGAAGTCGCGTTGGTCCGGACATTTCATAATCAAGGAAGTATTCCAGCATGGAACGGTGGAATTGACCAACGAAGATGGGACCAACGCATTTAAAGTGAATAGACAAAAAGTAAAGCTGTGTCATAGAGGGGATTTCCAACGCAAGAAAACCTCCATTAACTTGGGTAAGCCAGAATAAAGAAAAAACACTCAGTCCCTGCAATGATAAGCGACATACATTCATCATGGACAAAGTATATCCTTTTGAGTATCCTTTTTGTTTTTCTTTCAAGAATCTATTTTACTTTCTGCATATTTACTACTTTTTATGATTGTCAACTCTTTTCTTCATACTTCTTTCTATCTTTTTTATTTCATCATTTTGATCACAATAAACGAATGCGATGGAGTAACATGATGGGCTTAAAACACGCGATCGGTTGAGCTTCTGAAAAAAGCACAATTCTTCGCAATTACAATATCAGTCCATCGCAGGAAATGATGCGATCAAAATGATGCAGGCAAAAAATTAAAATTGGGGGTTGTGTCCCTACTTGCCTCATCTTATTTCAATTTTTGTACTTCTCACTTTCAATTTAATATTGTTGAATTCTACTATTGCATTCTCTCTCGTTTGACTCAATTCTGAATTTTTTATTGCTTTATTTGGTCGTCGTATTCATCCTTTGCCTATTATGACTTCAATGATGAAATATATGCCTCCTTTTATCGCATGAACTAGCGTTATATTATTTTAGGACAATCGATTCACAAAAAATTTCTAAAATTTAGTTGGTCTGCATTTTACAAAATTTTTTACAAACTATTTTTACAAAATTTTCTGAGTCCCTTGAATTATTTCGTTTTTAGCAATGAGGACATTGATGCATTTTAAATTGGGGGAGGCGTATTTTTCGGCCTTGTTATTTTCAGAATTTCACTTAAAAAAAATGTTGAGATCGGATCCTGCTCGTAGTTGGATGTTCGCATGACACCCGTGAGGGCAAGCCAAAACGAAGGTGAGAATCGTGATCAACGCAGAAGCTAAGTGATCGCAACTCCACTGCCAAATAAAAAGATGGGCAAGAGTTATAACTGAAAAGAACGCCTCGTTCATAATTAGATGTCCGCATGACACCTGTGGGGGCAAGCCAAAACGAAGGTTGGGCACTCGGATCAGTGCAAGATCACAAAACTAATATCTGAATTATGCGAAAGCCAAAACCACTTGAACATCCCGGTTTGATAAAATTTGAAATAAATCATGCGATGTCCTGGGAAATGAGTAAAGATTTTTTTTTAAAAGATTAAGCTCGCAGTCCCTAAAGGTTATAAATATTTTAGGAAGAGATTAGGATAGAAATTAATAATGACAATGGTTCAGCGGTTTGAATAAAGCATCATGAGAAGCCTAAGTAGGGTAAAGGCGATTGAAATTTTGAGAATTTATGCTTGAGGGCAAGCATTGCTTTAAATTTGGGGGTGTGATAACTGGTAGAAAAACAAGTTATTAAAGCTCAAATTATTAAAACAATGGGAGAAAGCGATGGTGGATAGGCAATATTACGATTGAAATATGCTGAATTAAAAGAAAATTGCGATAGCTAAACACTCATCGTATAAAAGCAGTTAAACGAAGTTATTTTTTGTAGGGACAATGCGATGGCACGTTTTGAGTTTGCGATCCAAGGGTACCTCAAATATGATCGTGTGATGACTTTACATAAAGGTGGTAGCCTAATGTTATAAAACATGATGGGACATAAAGCTGATAACGGTCAAATAAGAAATTTAATTGTCGGCCGTTGAGGACCATACCGTTGCAAATACATTGAACTTCTGGTGACTATCAGACGACACAATAGGGTATGGAAATTAATGCTACCCATCCATGCAATCATTAGTGAGAAGAACTGCTTTGTCTAGAAGTCTATAAATACCCAATGCTACCAAACCAGGACGACGACTAGTTGGGGAAGAGAGGCAGAGTGAGGAGAAGGGAATTCTTGAGAAGAAATTGATTTTCGGAGAGGTCGAGAGACTGTTGAAAACAGCACGGAGGAGAGACAACAAACCCTTGCGAGAGCAAGAGTCTACAATTTAGGAAAGAATTGAAGTGACAAGAGTAGTGTAAATGCCAGAGGAAGCAAGACATTGCTATCTGGCTTGATACTTACCCCATTTATTGTTTAGTACTTTAACACTTTATTTGCAAGAATGGGAACTTCATTCCAATTTATGTTCAGTCTCTTTCGCACCGTACATGAGTAGCTAAATTTGTAAATGGGTCGAGAAGTACTTAGCTAGCATGACTTAAGCTATGCACTTTATGCGATCATCTTGTCTTATGTATGCTTCATTCATCATTTGGAGTACTTGAGAGAGTAATCTAAAGACAGAATCTAGGCTTGAGAGAGTTGGATTAGATCGCATAAGCAAGAGTAGAGACTTAGAAATAAGTTCTATCTGCTGCATTCCATACACATCGCATGCGTCTTAGACATAGGAAATGTGTCATTATGCATTGAGAAATGTAGTGCTTAATATTTGTGTATAGCATGATTGCATGACTTGTACAATATCTTGAGAAATGCTAACAAAACCTCTTCTCAACCCCTTTATCGCATATTTGTTACAACACCACCCTTTCATCGCTGTGCATTTAATTCCATGGTATTAGAAAATCAAAGTTAAATCACCATCTACTCCTTAATCACCATCGCAATAGGATCAGAGAGTCTGTCGCATATCTATTTAGTAATCCTTGCGTTCGACCCTAGACTTAACAGGACTCTAAGAAGGCTTATACTTGGACTTTGTAAGGAAAACTTGCATGATCATCACATTCACACATCCTTTCATCGCATGATAAATCAACGCATCACAAAGACATAATTGCAAACCATATTTTGAAATTTCCACTTATTTCAAATTCCCCACGTTATTTTGTACTAATCAAGAAACACGTGCAATACACGTAAAATCTTGCAGTTTTCATTACATTTGGTAAGAAAGAGTAGGTTTTAGCATGTAACAAATAAATATTATATAGTGTTATTTTAATTCTCTTTTTTTTTTCTTTTTGCAAAAGTAAAACATCAAGCTGATTTTTTTTGTTCCTTTCTCGAAATTCTAATTTTAATATTTATGTAAATATTTATTGTTAAGAAAAACCATACTTTTATTATTATTATTATTATATTATTTAAATGATTATTTTTACGAATAGAAAAATAAATCAAAATATTTACAAAAGATAGCAAAATTTTAGAACCATTAATAATAGACATTGATAGACACTGATAGACTTCTATCAATGATATTGATAGACACGGATAAGTTCTCAAATTTTGTTATATCTTGTAAATATTTTCAATAATTTTACTATTTTCAATAATTTCTCTTATTTAAATGAATCTTCTTATTTTTATTAAAAGAAATGTTTGTTTGCTACTTTAGATTTTTCAAGAAAGTGTTTTTCGTTGTGCATGAATTAAGGGGACAAAAACAATTTTTTAATATCATTTATAAATATCAAATAACGCAACACACCTAAAAGTTAACAAAACTATAAGGTTATTCTGTTTTGTTAATTTAAAGGAAATTATCGAAAAAAATCTAAGAACATAATTCTAAAAAATGTGGATGTATGGTCGAGCATACTTTCAGAATGAAGAAGATTAAATCCAGTTTTACCAATTATCTTCCTAAATTTATCAACACTGTCTCTATATATCTTTTCTTCCATCATCTTCTTAATTAGTGCTTTTACACCTCTTTTTCGCTATTTTCTCATTATTTTTTCTATAGCCATAAATTTACTGCTATTGGAATGAATATCCTAAAATTATAAGATTCTACGGACGGAAAAGGAGGAAGTCGAATATGATTGTCATTTTAAAATTAATTATGATTATATTTATATAATACCACTATATTTTTCTCAACAATTTCTCTCTCCATTTTTTTATTATTCCTTATTTTTCTCAGATCATCTCACTACAAGATTTTTGTCTCGTCGATGCCAAAAAACATTGGCAGATCTTAAGAAAAAGGTTTTGCTAACGTTTTTATGCTTGAGCAAAAAGCATGGACACAAGTTCATCGGTAGAGCTTTTCCTAATGCTTTTGGCATTGCATCGATAATTCTATCAACAAAAATAAACAACACGAGTAGAAATGTATTTTTGTCCATGCATCATATGTCGACAGAAATCTCATTTTGCTAATGCAAACAACCTTCGTGGGCAGAAAGTACCCCTTATGCTCACGCATGATGCTTCATCATAAAATCATCTACGACCATGCAATTGCCTTCATGGAAGATCAATTTCTATCTACGCATAATACATCACTAACTAGTTTTCCTGATGCAAATAGCTTCGAGGGTAAAAAATACACTTATGCCCACGCATGATGCATTAGCATAGAGTATTCTACGGCCACACAATTGCCTTCTTGGTTAGAGATCATTTTCTGCCCACGCATAATACGTCAACAAAAAGTATATTCTACCCATGAAGAAGTAAATGTGGGTAAAAGTTTCATTTCTACCCACGCATAAAGCATGACCATAAATATTTCTAGCAACGCAAATAAGCGTCAGACAGAAACTTATTCACTTTTTTTGGCCCATATTTATATGCTTCGAAAGATCGATATTTTTTAAAAAGTTATTTGAATTTCCTGTAATAAAATATATTCAAAATTTTAACAACAAATTCAATAATACAAAAAGAAATATACCCAAACTTAATACCTTAACCATTATATATAAGAACAAAAATTGTTTAGTGCTTGTTTGTTTCCTGAGCTATTAGTTTTCACTATAAAAATTGACCAAAAAATATTAAGCTAACCAAAAAAGTATAGCTTGATCTTCAAAAAAATGTCATCGACCCTCCGTCTAGTCTTTAAAAAATATCATATTTTCCACGTCTGATCTTCAAAAAAATGTCACCTACTCCACGTCTTCAAAACATAGAGACCAGAAGATGTATTAAAGTTCAATAAGCATATGCTCAATCTTTTTTTTTTTTTTTTTTAAACAAATGAATCATGTATCAAAATTAATAAAGCAAACCAATAATTGCATGATTTTCAAGTCTCCTGTGATACCCAACCCGACACCTAAAGAAAATGTCATAAATGTACATATTAAAGTGCATGTCCTCCAAAAAATAAAGTTCAAATATGTTGGTCTCTCTACTCGGCCCCCAAAACCAACAAAGTTTCCAAAAAATCTTTAAAAAATACCTAAATGTACTAAAGGCTACAATAGACCTAATTACATGACTTTCAAGTCCCATAAATTCTATACCCACCCCAAACCTATAAAAAGTATCTAAATGTGCATATTAATGTGCATGTCCTCCAAAGAACAAAGTTCAAATATGCTAATCTCTCTACCCACTACTAGAACCAACAAAATTTTCAGAAGCTCTTTAAAAACTAACCAAGTGTACTTTTGATCCTAAAATAGATCTTATTGCTTGACTTTCCATTCTCATAAATTCTATACCCACCTGAACCCTATAACACTGTCCTAAATGTGCATATTAAGTGTAGGTCTCCCAAAAAACATAGTTCAAACATGTTCATCTCTCTACCTGCCCCCAAAACCAACAAAGTTCCCAAAAATTCTTTAAAATCACCCAAGTGCATTTTAAGAAATAAGATGGACCTAATTCCATGACTTTTAATTCTCATGTATGTTCTATACTCAAAACTTATAAAAGTATTCTAAACGTGCATATTAAGTGTATGTCCTAAAAAAAAGTTTTAAACATGTTCGCCTCTCTACCAGTCCCCCAAAACCAACAAAGTTTTAAAAAATTCTTTAAAAAGTTCCCAAGTATACTTTAAAAACTAAGATGGATCGAATACCATGTCTTTCAATTCTTTAAGTTCTATACCCACCTGACACTTATAAAAAGTGTCCTAAACATGCATATTAAGTGCATGTCCTCCAAAAAACAAGATTTAAACATGTTCATCTCTCTATCCGTCCCTCAAAATCAACAAAGTTTCCATAAATTCCTTAAAAATCACTCAAGTGTGTACTTTAAAAACTAAGATGGACCTAATTCCATAATGTTGAAGTCCTCTATACTTTATACTCACCCCAAAACCTATAAACAAATGCATTATATGCATAAATTGGCCATTGT
Source organism: Benincasa hispida (assembly GCF_027475165.1). Taxonomy (NCBI): domain Eukaryota; kingdom Viridiplantae; phylum Streptophyta; class Magnoliopsida; order Cucurbitales; family Cucurbitaceae; genus Benincasa; species Benincasa hispida. The sequence goes on from NC_143482.1 coordinate 13,760,875, forward strand.
AACTGTAAGATAGCCACAACATAGTACAACTCAGGCATATGATAAAGGTACTATATGCATGATTGACCATCACAACTACATGATAGACACACATAATATCATACATGAACGAACATATTTTTAGCTTTAATTTTAAGAACTACATAAGTATTTGAAGGTGCATCCCCTCGTCCTCACCAAAAAATTTGTGAATGTCATACCATCTATCTTTCCATTTTGAAAGTTCACCAATTAAGTTCCCATTTTGTTCTATCATCTTCTCATATTTTTCCTCACATAAGTCAGCTCATCCTTCATCTTCGCCATCTCCTTTTTGTCATGGTGGAAGATACATTATTAGTTTGATGATACTTCAGATTTTATGCCAAACCAAGGCCTCTAATGTGACTTGATTGACGACCCAATACCTTTCTGAACACTGTTGCACTTGAGATTGTTTGGATTTGAGTTGATGCTTCAATAATTCGTTGCATTTTCAACTATATGAAAGATCTAGTTAGATTAAATGTATTAAATAACACATGAATTTACCCAACCATGGTAATAAAACTTACGTATGCATCTTTTGCCTTATCATTGATCCATCATTCCTTTTCACGAAAACGGTTTTTGTGTTTTTTTTTTTTATGTAAAAAGAATACAGTTAAGATTAGTCATAAAAATATGAGATGATGGGACAAAAGAATTATTACATTACACTTTACCAACTCATGTTGAACTTGGACGAATGACTTCGCCCCAGTTACATGGTTGAAAAAGAGAGTGAAGCGACTTCTTTCATTCATCTCTTGTTCTTTCTAATACAAGTAATGATGGAAATTAATAAACCAAATTCATGTAAAGCTATCAGTTGAACTAAGAAAACCATACCTTCCATATATCCGACTCCTGTCTATCACATAGAGTATTTCAATCTGCTGGATTCGTTAGCCTTCTCGGTGAATTGATATGAGCTTCAACAGGATCCTCAAATTCACAATATTCTTTGTGCAATTTTGCTCTACATTCCTTAAAAGTAGATTGCTGATAACTGGCAGAAATTCTAGTTATTATAAGCCTTTTATTTAGAATCATGAGGGCTAATAAGTAGAAAATGAGGTGATAATACTTAGAATTTGCGAAAAATTGAGTTTTGCGTCAATTAGCACCTAAATCCTTACTGACCCCAATATTATGCGTTACTCCATGCCAAAATGTCTATTTTTGTAGCTATCGCAGGAATCAAACACGTGCGTTTGAAATAAGCCATCGCAGGCAAACGCATGCACTGAAGCCAGGCGATCGCAAAAACAAACACATGAGCTAAGCGATCACAGATGGTAATCACATGCGTCTAACGCATGGAAGTTGCGGTAATCGCATGCGTCCAATGCATGGAAATTGCGGTGACCAAATGGAGATTGTGGCTACGGAGTGATAGCCATAATAGAAGATCGCAAGATGGGTAGAACGTGTTGATAACTTCAGCTAAATTAAGCTTGGACACATACCTTGGGAGTATCAACAAGATAAGGCAATGTGACAATGCCCATACCGTGACAAAAGTAGTAGTGAGCCATACCGTCATCATGATAGCCGTCGGCGTCCAAACTCTATAAATAGCCCTTGGGAGCTTCATTTTACACGATCCGAGCTTCTGCCTCAAGGTAGAAGTTTGTGATCACAGATGAGAGCCTAAAAGAGATTTTCAGTAAGAATTCCTCATCTCCACAACCCAGATCGAGTGACGATCGGACCATTCGCCAGAGATAGAGCTCGAGAGAGACATCTCCACCATTCAACCATAGCACCACCGGCAGCCTTGACGCAGATTCCTTCATCTCCCTTCTAATCTCTGTATCGTATTACATTTTAGCTTGAGATATTAAGATATTTTGTGATCAATGCAAATCCTAATTCCTCCATTACTGTCTTCTTCATCATCTTCATTTCTATCATATTTTATCTTCAGCGTTTATTTATCAAAGTCAATCGCATGCTTAATTGTGTAGCCTAGAGATAAGACGCATGAAGCAACCCACCGATAGGTGTGCATTGTGAGAGTATAGTAAGTTAATCCTCTTTGCTTGGTGAAAGGTTGTAGCAACATTTGTCTATGGGATGTTGCATTGCTTGTCTATAAGTTAAATAGCCGCGTCTAACTGCCTGAGAAGGTAAGAGATGGAACGCACTAAGCAAGGTTCGCATTGTTCCTAGAGATAGGCACAATCTTATGCTCAACGCAACCATGCACTATAGAGATATAGTCATGCGGCTGACCACCGAGAGATGTGATGCGTTAGTGCAACGAGTTGGGATTACTCGAGCGATTTAATATAGTAAACATTACTATGCATTATTGGTTGTTGTATTTATACTTATTCTTATTGTAAACCTCCTATTGCTCAATATGTTTAGTTAGAAGTAGGAGTAGTGTATAAGTCATTTAAACTTTCTTCGTTTTATTTTTTTATTCCTCGCTTCAAACGCATCACTTCACAAATATTATTGAGTGACAAGTTCCCATGTTCGACCTCGGATTACCCGAGAAACTTGTGTTTGTGTTATACTTGACGCAAGCGTAAGAAAACTTGTGATAGGAACGCGCGATTATTGCATGCTAAGATCAACGCATCATCATTCCAACGCATGACCTCAGACGCATGGGTGCAAAACGCATAAGCCTTCTCTAACGCATGATTTCATGTTCAACCCCATCCATCCTTAACTGTTCCTAAAATATCCTAACAACTACATCCGTCATTCCAAGTACTTCTTTACAATCATTTGTTGAGTCAAACTCATATCTACATATTTAATAATAGATGTATAAGTCTACGCTTACATTTTAAATAGTATAAAAAAATGCATAAAAGAAACACAAACTCACTAATAAGTCTACTCTTACATTATTATTATTATTATTGTAAGAATTAAAGACTTTTTGATAATTTGAGGATGACCAATGTTTGGATTCCCATTCGTTATGGTGGAGTATGTGATGAGAGACGAATAAAATATGGTGGAGACTTGTTAAAGGGTATTATTGTAAGTAAATAAATAACACACAAAGATTTAGTGGTCGAGTTATATGCTCTCACAGAAGTTAGCCCTAGGAGTTCAATATGGAAATAATATGCATATGTGAGATAAAATTTGAAAATGAAGCTCCTCCACTTGAATTAAGCAATGACGATGATCTAGATTTTTATGTTCTTGGTGAAAATTCGTTGGAAGTCCCCTATGCATCTTATTTGAACCTAAGGAACAAGAGTTTTACAGGAATTTACACGTTGAAAGTAAAAAAAAAAAAAATGTTTCAATTTTTGGGAGTAACCAAAGTTTGGGACTTAAACGTTCTGATTGTAATGGATGCATTAGATGAGAATGAAGTTCAAGTTGTCATGGGTGATAACAAGATAGAGCCACTAAATGGGAATCATATGATTTAAAATATGATAATTTTGCATGGGAGTTAGCTAAGATAAATAATGAATCATATGATATCTCATAACCAAGGAGTATTTCAACAGAAGATCGTAAAGGAAGAGGTAAAGTTAGATATGAATTAGCTAGCTGATAGACATACATGAATAGAAATATTTGGCCGAAAAATAACTCTACAAGTGATGAGTTGGAAGTAGGGACAAATGTTTTTTCTCAAGAGAGAATTGTCATGAGATTAAAAGCTTGTTTTGATTAACTTGAGAAAAAAAATGTTTTTTTTTTAAAAACTCATTTTTATTTAAACACTTTTGATAAAAACTAATTAGAAAAAACTTGAAAAGCTATTTTGAATGGTTGCCAAATACTCCATTTTATTCCAAAATGACTTATTTTTTAAATTAAACACTTGAAAATGTATTCCAAACACACACTAAGTGTTTCGACAATGAAAAAGAATTTATAGTTTTAAGTAAAGAAGTCTACAAAAGGGGTATTGGGTTTCATGTTCTAAGCTTGTGGTTTGTAAATAAATAAATAATTTATTTATTGTTAATAAAATAATTTGTTTTTTTATTTTATGTTTTAAATTTACATAACTAAATCTAATGAAGTAAAATCCAAGGTTATTTACATGACACTTAAATAATATGTAATTGACATACAGGTGAATCATGTGCAAATAATAACATAAAGGATCTATAGTATATAGATAAGGTTGGTGTTTTATTCTGGTGACACTGTGAATACGACCCATTATGTAATTGTTACAAACGATGTGATCCAAATCGTTCATATGGAGACATGCGAGTGGGGTATCCTGGTGACACTTGGATACGACCCACTTTGTAATTGTTACAAATGATATGATCCAAATCGTTCATGCAGAGACATGCGAGTGGAAGCATTCTATACAATGAATTTGTGTAAGATTGAATCGCAAAATCATTAATCTTTCTTTATAACTCTATTGCATGGAGAGATTAATTTTTCATAGGATAATCATATGTAACTCAATCTTAATCCTACATGAGTTATGAACTCCTGCCTATGAGAGCTTATCCTTTGATTTGTATGGGTGAGAGTGGCCCAAGTCACCAACTCAATAGGCCTACCATTTTGGGGACTTGATTAAGTGGAAAGCTGAGAACATAACTTCACAAGATGAAATTCACTTATTCGGGGAAGTAGATGAGTAGTTCCCTTAAGAGCCAACTCCAAGACTTAAATAATGGGGTCCCATCTGTTGAGATTGATGCCCTAAATCTCGTAAGGTCTTATAGTTTGTAATTGTAATGTAAAAACATTTTATTTATGTAATAAAATAGTTGATGTTGTATTTCAAAATTAGTTTCATTAACCACAAACCAATATGCTAACATCTAAGGTTATCTTGCAGCTTAACATGTATGTATAGACATACGAGTGGATCATGTTCTAAGTGATAACCTAAATGGTCTGTAGTAGATGGATAAGACTAGATACTTTATCTTGGTGACCCTACGAATATGACCCACTTTGTAGGTGTTATAATTTTTGTAAAGTGTTATAAATTATCTGATCCTGATCATTCATGTGGAGACATGTGAGCAGGGATATTCTATACAAAGGAGTTTGCATAAGACCAGACCATGAAATGTTTAGTCTCATTATATAACACCATTCATACTAGAGACTTACATTTTACCAAGATGACTATAGGTAGGGGTGAGCATGTTAGAACGAAAAACCGACACGATCGACCCAAACCGACCAAAATGGAGTCAAATGGTCAGAAATATACTTAGAGCGGTCGGGGTCCATTTTTGGTTTTTCGAGTCGATTCTAGCGAAAATAGAGGCACGATATGGGTCGGGTCTCGACCTGACTCGACCTATTTATTTTTAAAAATATATATATAATGTTATTTTAAAAAATTAGGGTAAAGTTTACTTCGCGTTCACCACAGTCCGCATGCACAATTTCGCCACAACTCACGCACTTCTTTCTTCTTCGTTCGACTCGGAAGGCGGCAGCCAACTTCGCCTTCTTCGTTCCAAACTTCCAGTCCAGCCGACAGCCAGCGTCGTTCCAACCAACATTTCTTCTTCATTCCAGTCGGCAACCATCTTTCTTCTTCGTTCCAGCTGACAAACTTCTAGTCCAACTTTCTTCTTCTTTCTTCTGCAGGTCCGTATCTTCATCTTGATATCCTCCATTCTAGCCGTTTCAATATATTGTAGATTGTAGATTCCAGCCGTTTCAATAGAAATTAGTTTGATTTATGGAAGTGTGGGTAGTGATTGACTGATTGTAATGTATTGTAGATTGTACACAGTGGCCACAAAAATGGAACTTAGTTTTTTAAAACAATTTTTCAAGCCATTCTTAGTGTGCATAAACCTAACAATTTTGTTGAGTTTATATAAAGCTGAAATACTTTGAGTTTTTGTGAATTGTGTGATACTGACGTCTGACATGGTGTGGTTCAGCTACATGGATTCAACGGATATGGAGTTTGATGGAACTGCAACTGATGCTTCAAAAAATGAACGAGATGCAGAAGAAACGGATGGCAATATAAATATCGTTGATTCTTGGGCTGCTTTTTGTTGATTGTGATCTAAAAGCCTAAATGATGAATTAATGGCCCTACTTTGTTGATCCAATTCCGTGAACCCAAGAATTTTTCCCTAGTTTAAATTGGTTTGGTATAGTTTTTGGATATGCTTTGTCCACGATCTTCCAGCTGATGTGCTCCACGTGGTTCGCTCTACTGACTTTTTCCTAATGGAAGTGAATGAATATCTTTTATTTTGATGGGATTTTGCAAAATTAATTTCTTTCTCTCTTTCGTTCTCTCTATCGAATTTGCAGAACTTCTCTAACCCTAATCTTTTCTGTTTGTTTCGTACAACTGCTTGAGTTAACGATTGGCGATGAAGAACATGCAATCTTATAGAAGAAAAGAGAAAGAAGAGGTCTACACGATGATATATGTGGTTCGACAAATGATGCCTACATCCACGGGAAGGAAAAGAGATTTTATTCAAGAGCTAAGTCACAGCTTTTTTTTTTATAGAATTCAAGCTTTCTTGAAGCTTTTTTTATGTTGTATGCTACGAATTTGTAAATGGTGAGTATTTATACTATTTTTCTGATACAAGTAGTTATAATAACAAACTGTAAAAGTTAAAGAAATGTGAAAAACTGTTGAATATGTTGAATGTTTGAGCTTATTTACTTCATTGATGTTGATTCAGCAAATGAGACATCAGATGTTCCAAATCCACCAAATAGAAGGAATGCTATGAAAAAATCCATGGTATGGGATCATTTTAAGAGGCTAAAAGGTGATCCTAAAGATCCTCATGCTCAATGTAAGTACTGTAGAATTGTCTACGCATGTCATTCTAAACATAATGGTACTGAAACTATGAAGAATCATTTGAAAAATTGCAAAAAATACCCTTATAAAAAAAAAAGAGATTCAACCCAAATGACATTAGCTTTCAAAACTAAAGACAAAGACAATGTTGGGGATAATATGTCACAACTTGTATGTGAGTCATATAGTTTAGAGAGTTGTCGAAAAGTGTTGGTTGAAATGGTAATTGTTGACGAATTTCCATTCAAGTTTGTGGAGGGTAAAGGATTTAAGAAATTTGTCGATAGATTAACATGTGCAAGTCAACCTAGATTTGTTGTTCCGTCTTAGTTTACTGTGGGTAGAGATGTACTTAAGTTGTATGTTAATGGGAAAAAGCGTTTGAAAGACATTTTTGTGAACAAGAAGTATAGAGTTTCTCTCACTACGGATTGTTGGACATTGAGACAAAATATAAATTACATGGTACTAACTGCCCATTTCATAGATTCTGATTGGAGATTACATAAAAGGATACTTAGTTTTTGTCCAATTGAGAATCATAAAGGTGATACTATTGGTAAAACCATTGAAAAGAATTTGAAGGATTGGGGCATTGAAAGGGTATGACTTTGACTGTTGATAATGCAAGTTCGAATGACACTGTCATTGCTTATCTTCTGAAAAGATTCAATAAGGGATTATTATTTGGTGGATAATTTCTGCATGTTAGTTGTTGTACTCATATATTAAATCTCATAGTATGTGATGCTTTTAAGGAACATAATGATTGCATTGAAAGGATTCATATGTTGTACGATTTATAAGATCTTCTCCTGCACATTGTTTGAAATTTAAAAAGTGCATTGAAATTGAAAAAATTATTATGAAACTCTACGTATTTGATGTTTGAGGCAGCTATGAAGTTTGAAAAGGCTTTTGATAGATTAGAAGATGAAAATGCTTCTTATAGACATGATTTGTCACCAAATAAGGAATATTAGAAAAATACTAAGATGTTGATTATGTTTTTAAAGGTCTTTTATGATGTGACGTTGAAAATTTCAGGGTCTTTGTACACCACTTCGAATATGGTTTTTCATCAGATTACAGTGGTTCAAAATTGCATACGTTTGCATGCTGGTCGTGCAAATGCAATGCTAGTTGGAATGGCCAATAGCATGAAGGCCAAATTTGAGAAGTATTCAGGGAACAGTGAAAAAAATAATCTATTGTTGTATGTTGCTATTGTGCTAGATCCTTGAAAAAAGCTAAGATTTGTATCTTTTTGCCTTAAATTTTTTTTTAGGCCAGAGGTTGCCAAATCTATGGGAAATGTAGTGGAACAATGTTGTAGGCGTCTCTTTCATGAGTCCAATACTACTCATACTCAAAGTGGGAATGGGAATGGGAGTACTACTATTAATACACCAATTGTCTCAGCCTCGGAGACCATGATTGATTGTGATCCAACTGAAAATGTGAGTGAAGACTTTGTCTATGATACAATTGATCTTAATTTTGAAGACGATGAGACTACACATTTCGAACAGGGGTCAGAGATTGATATTTATTTATTGGAGGTCAATGTTAAAAATGAAGGTGATTTTGACATACTTCAATGGTGGAAGAGGAACAATCATCGATTTGAGGTTCTTAGTTGTATGGCTAGAGATATTTTGGCAATTTCAGTATCTAGTGTAGCGTCTGAGTTGGCTTTTAGTATAGGAAGATGTGTTGTTGATTCATCACATTGTTCATTGGCTCCAAAAATAGTGAAGGCTCTCATTTGTACTCAAAATTGGCTAAATTCTATTCCAATAGATCTTGAAGTTTAACATGACATGGAAGAAGCTTCATTATTTGAAGAAGGTATTTATTCAATTGTTTAACTTTAAACTTTTTATTTATTTGTATTTTGTAGTTGTAACTTGTTAGTTTAAAATCTTAATGGGGTTGTCTTTCTCTTCTTAATCTTAATTATATAGGATTCAGAGCGGTTATGGACAATGAAAAAAACATTCAAGACCTTCTAGATTTTACAAAGTTGTCAGTTATCGATTAAACATTTATCATTTGATTTTATTGTAATTTGGTTGTATTTGACAATTGACTTTATGTTTTATTGTAATTGGGTTGTATGTGACAATTGATTTTATGTTGCAATTTCTAATTTGATTGTATGTGACTATGTGTCATGTGACATTTCTATTTGTGACGTAATCAACTCTCATATTAGTTTTGTTTCCAAATATATATGTAATATGTATTAGGGGTTCTTTAAGCAATTAAGCGAAGCGAACACAATCCCAAACAATAAACATGTTAATTGTTAAATATTAAGGATTGTCAAATCAAATCATATCAATATCTTATTTTTAATACCTCTAGCTCTATTTCATAAGTATTAAAATGTGAAATAGTATCTTGAATTATGAATCACAATCACAAATTAAGAGAGAAAACTAAACATGATTGATAAGGAAGTTAATAAATAGTTGGTTTTTTATCTGTATTAAAAAATTGCTATTTATAACGATAATGATTTATAACTAAATATAACTTCTACCTAATAGCAATTTTTCTTAGAATTTTAATAAATAAATATAATTTCTTTAAAAGAAAAAAAAAAAAAAAGGAAAATGCAAAACCTGACCAAACCGACCGACTGACCAATCGTGTTTTTGCTCAGTCGACGGCCGGGACCGATTTAGACATATTCCAAACCGATTCTGGTCGGTTCGGTGTCGGTCGGATAAAAAAACCGACCCCAGCCGACCAATAATCACCCCTAACCATAGGTAACATGACCTGAATCCTAAGTGAATTGTGAACTTCTGCCTATGAGGGGTGTCCTTTAATTTGTATGGGTGAGAGTAGCCAGATCGCCGACTCAAGAAGCCTACCATTTTGGGGATTTATCTAATTGGGGAGTTGGGAACACAGCTACACAAAATGGAATTTACTCCTTCCCCAATGTCGGGGCAAGAAGATAAATTACTCCATTAATGGTTGATTCTGGGGTTTGAACAATGTAGTGTCACACCCTCTCCTGGCCCAAGGGGGGTTTAATCATAATTGGACTATGATTTATTGTTCATTGGAGGGATCAATAGTACTTAAGGAGTTAGATGTAACTACAATGACAAAACAGTAATTTTGGCCTAGTTGTACTTACAAGCAATTTGTGAAGAGTCATCACACTGTTGATTGGTTATATTCTAACTCCAGGGGTAAAACAGTAATTTTGGTCTAGTTGTACTTACGAGCAATTTGTGAAGAGTTATCGCACTGTTGATTGGTTATATTCAATGGACACAAAAATATATCTGCAGCTGTCGGTCTTTAGTGGAGTGCTCGATAGTTAACTGATGGAATAATTTAATTAATTATTCACGTAGCATTGGAGCTTCAAACTACAAGTCCATGAGGTTCCCTCGATAGTTCAATAGGACTAAATGAGAATCAATTTTTGGATTAATTTGAATTGTTCAAATTCATTGAGGGAATTAATTACATATGATATAATTAAGTTAAATTAATTATATATGATAGAATTGTTATAATGTATTATGATACATTATAATATAAAGTTTATTTGAGAGAAAATAAATATTTGAATATGATTCAAATATTAATTATGTGAATTGGATTCATATTATTAAATTTAATATAAATGTGATTTATATTAAATGTCATTAGTAAGAGAAAAGAAACTATATGTTATATTGTATATGATACAATATTAAAACTATAGGTTATATATTATATTAATATATAGTTTAATATATATTATATGATAAGGTAATTATCATATTAATACATATTAAATTATTAATTTAATTAAATATATTATTTAATTTTATCTAATTATATTTAATTATTAATGGGAGGGAGTTTCAACTCCCTCCTTTTTTTTTCTCTCCAATATCACGTAAGTGGAAGATGAGTATTCAAATTTAGTTCATCTTCCTCCAACAAAAACGAGAGAAAGAATATACAGTGGTGGTGTTCAAGTTTTTCAAGCCTTCTATCTTCCTCACAGTTTTTTCTCTCCTTCCCTCAAATCTCTACAATTACTAGAGCTCTCACTCCTCCTGGATTCTCATCAGAGAATACCGAGGTTGCTGTTATGGTGGTGTCTGAAGGATTTCATTGAAGATCGTCTTCAAAGGTAAGGGTTTATGAAACCCTAATCTTTTTATTTATTTTTATAGCATGTTGTATATTTTCCATTTAAATGCATAATTTTTCTTCCTCTCTGTAAAAATTACGATTCTGTAAAGAATTAAGATTTGGGAGATCCGCTTCTACTCTAGGGTCCCTTCAATGTGGATCCTTCACCACCCTCTCATTGGCCCGAGAGGGACTTGATTTATGGTTGGACCATAAACAAATTGTTCATCAAAGGATCAATGGTACTTAAGGATACAGAGATAATTGTAGGGGTGACTTAAGGATACAGAGATAATTGTAGGGGTGAAACAGACATTTAACCCAGCTGTAATTATGGACAACTCTTGAATGATCGATTTACATGTAATGATTATATCCATGGACACAACATGTTCTATCGTGTGATGCAATTATGGGTCTATAGTGGTTGTTTCAATAGTTAACAAAAGTTGATTAATTAATTAAAGAGTTCAATTAATTAATTTCATATAATTGGAGCTTATAATCTAGCTCCGTTAGGTCCCTTTGCTAACTCACAACAGATTAATAAGGACCATAATTTTGGAAGATTAATTTGAAATGTTCAAACTAATTAGAGGGAATATATATTAGTTGTATATGATATAATTAATATAATGTGTATAAATATAAATAAGGTTCAAAATTAAATTATAGATTATAACGTATCAAAATTAAATTATATAATTCGAGAGATGAATGTATTTGAATATGATTTAAATAATAAAACTATATGTTAAAAGTTAATAAAAATGAGATTTATATTAAAACTAGAGAGAATTATACATTTGAATATGATACAAATATTCATTTAATTAAATATAAGATATTTAATTAAATTATTTAATTGATTATTATTTATTTATACACTCTGCTTAATAAAGGGGAGTGGGAGAGTGGGAAGTGGGGAGTCACACTCCCTTTCTCTCTTTAAATACAACCTCTTTGGCATTTCGAAGTGGTTGCATAATTGCCGAAGAATTTCTCTCTCTATTATTCTCTCTCAATTTTACATAGAGAAATGTTCTTTGAAAAAAAATTGTTATCCCTCTCATTTTCCTTATCTTTTCAAAAGAGACTCCCACAAGTTGGTACTCACCAGAATCATCGCGATGAAGTCCTTTTAGAGGCGATCCCACAGAGAAGGATGAGTTCGATTTGCCAGAGAAAAGAGTTTCTACAATGGTCATCTCTTCTACTTTTCCTTTCATGCTTAGCCATTAAAATTACAATATGTTTATGATTCTGTAATTTACCGTTTTATGTTTTTCTGAATTTTATTTCTAAACAAAACTTAAACCAAAAGACAATCAAACGATTTTGCTAGGAATTTGATTCCTTCAAGAGGTGCTCTATGTCAAATATATTTATGAGAATTTAAGTGAAGATTGGGAACAGTCAAATTGAAAGGTTCAATACATATTCAAAAAATCAAAGTATGTAAATATTCATTCATGTTCTCTTGATATTTTGAATAGTGGTTAGAGACAATTGGAGAACTAATAAATTCCAAATCCGAAGGAGCTGGTCGTCAATACAAACAACATGAAATCATAAAAGACATAAAGCAAGACTATGACATAAATATGAGTAATAAAAAAGCATGACATGCTATAGAAAATGCATATGAACGAGTATGGTGATCTCCCTAAATAATCTTATAATTTTATTGTGTCGTACAGTGAAACACTGAAATTTGCAAATCTAGTCATTGAAAGAGAAATTGATACTTCCATAAAATGGTTTTTAAAAAAGTTAAAAAGTAATAAAAATGTGACTCAATTATACATCAATTTTCTGTCAATCAATTAACAGCAAGTTTAAGTCACTCACCATTTAGAGTTATATTTGAAATTAAGCCGGACCAAATATACATCAATACAGAGCTTTAGAGACCAAAAATGCATTTTAAAATAATAATTTATAAAATATATTATTCTTATTCCCTTCCAAAATAAGTATTATTGTTTAACAAACCTGTTTAAAATCAATCACCAAATAGATAAGAGGGTGGGATCAGGGAGGTCTGGAGCCGTTGATTTGAGGAGGGACGGTGGAGATTCCTTGCCTAGAAAGCTCTGTGAGAACACTTTCTGTAGGAGGTTTGAGCCCTAATGGAAGCGGTGACCATGGCTTCCTCATTGCCTCTTTCACAATCTTGTCAACCACCTCTTCATCCTACCAAATATAATTAACTTAATTAGTTATTTCAATCTCGTTTTATAGACTCTATTGGATAATCGTTTGATATTTGATTTTTAACTTTTTAAAATTTGACTTGTTTTCTAAATTGTCGATTTGTATATTTCTTAGATAAATAGTTAAATGTATAACTAAATTTCAAAGACAAAAATAAGTTTTAAAAACTATATTTTTTTAGTTAAACATAACATTGAATAGATAGAAATAGTGTTTAAGGACTTAATTTTCAAAATAAAAAATAAAAAATTAAATAGTTAACCAACAGTTTTGTTATTTGTTTTTCAAAAATTTTTTTTATTTCAACACTCTGTTCAGGACATGTTTGAATGATTTTCTTTGAAAATGGCTATTTAAGAACTTAAAAGAGCCATCCAAACAGACCTATAATCTATTTCAAGAATACGTTTAACAAATGCTAAAATAAAGGCTTGGGAGTCCATTTATTTATTTATTAGAAATTTGGCTACAAATTTAGATAATTAAATTAAGAATGATTAAACCCAATTTGAAAACAATAGAGGGAACATTTGACACATTTGATAATCATTTACGCCCTTTGTTAACTGTTTTATTTCTTATTTTTTATTTTTGAAAATTTATTAACTTATAGGCACTATTTACACCTCCAAATTTCTCCAGTTGTTATCTATTTTTTACCAATAGTTTAAAAGATTTTTACCAATAGTTTAAATGACTAAGCCAAAATTTAAAACTAAAAAAACTAGTTTTTAAAAACTTATTTTTATTTTCAAAAATTTGATTAAGAATTCAACCATTGTAATTAAGAAAGATGCAAATTATTGTAAGAAATTATGAGGAAATATACTTAATTTTCAAAAACCAAAAACCAAAAACGAAATGGTTACTAAACAGAGTCTTAGTTTTTGAAAATTAAGCTTATGAACATCATCTCACCTATAAATTTCATCATTTTGTTATTTACTTTTTACCAATGTTTTTAAAAAACAAGTCTTGATTGAAAGCTAGAAACAGTAGTTAAAAACAAAAGAAAAAATCATCGTAAATAAATGGATGGGAAACAACATAAATTCCATAATTTTAACTAAAAATGAAATTGATATCAAATAGAGTTTTAATTTTTGTTGTTTTGTAGTTGAACGCTCAAATATTGTATTTTGCACAAAACATGTGTAGGAAAGACTATACTGATTGTATGAATATGATATTTCAAATCTATATGATTTAATTTCTGCTAAAATTGATCAAAACAAATAATCACATAATATAAAAGAAAAGGAGGTTTATATTACTGGTTGAAGATCACATAAACTCTGAGGCATGCCATAGCTCTTATTTACTGTCTGCATATCGTGTGATGCTGATGCATGCTGCAAAATAGCCAAAAATAAAATAAAATAAAAAAAGGTTAAATTTCAGTTTACCTCTCGGTAAAAGAAAAAAAAAACAAAAGAAAAGAAAAAAGAAAAACCATCTCTCACCTGAGGAAATGAAAAATATGGAGTGTGAGAAGGCAGCATCACAGGGCAACCCCATGCATCAGCTCGCACCTAAAACAATCAGTTTTGAGGAAAACTATTATCACAACTTAGGAAGTAGGGATAAGATAGACACAAGTAGACACGAGATGACATACAATTTTTTTTTAATCTAAGGCACAGACACATCAAAGATTGATATGTTTATTAAAATATACAATTCTTTAAAATATATATCATTTTTATGGAAGAAATATATTCAAAGTTAGTAAGTTTATGCGTTTACATATTTAAGAAATTAGCTTGATGTGTTTCTCCAAATTTATTATTTTTGTTATATGTGTGTCTATTTAATATACTTAACTAGTGTTCAATGTACGTCTAACAAATGTTGGACCTACTTTGACTTTATTCAACTAGTGTCTAACAAATCTATTGCACTGACAAGTGTTTGATAAGTATCTAGAAATATCAGAATATCTAAGTGTCTGACACGAGTACGTTAGTCAAATTAAGTATATGTGTTTCTTAGATCACAATTTTATTTTTTTTCCATTTTACTATTTTGTTTGTTCTTGAAGGACAATAGCTTTAAAAATTTTGTGACATTAAGTTTATAATTTACATTAAAAAACATTGAATAAATTTTGAAAACGAAGAACCATGATGTTTCCTAGAATTTGGGCCTGTTTCTTATTTCTTGGTACGGACAAGGCATTGAAAACGATGAATCTTAAAAATATTGATGTTTGACACATGCTGAAATTAATTTTAAGAAATTCTAGAATCAATTAAAATAGATTTTTCTATAATTAGTTGTGAGGTGCTTATTTCATTCATTTATTGAAATACCAAAATTGCCCAGTATTTAAGAATATTATTTTCCCTTTTAGTAATATGGTAGTTCTAAAATTATTTTGAAACTAAAACCTAATAATTCAAAATCACTTTTAAAAGTTTGAAATCAATGTGATTATATGAAAATTCATTTTACAAAATTAATTATATCCAAAAAAAATTTTTAAAAATCATTACTTCAACCAATCACTCCTAAACATGTACTTTTGCAGAGAACTTTGGGGTTTGGGGTATTTGTGGTGGGAATCTGATTATATTAGAGTGAACTATAAAGAATAGAAAACGTTACCCCTGCATAAGAATTCCATGGCTGAATTCCTTGTTGCGGCCAATGGCTATAACCAGGTGGGCCCCACGTGTGGACAATAGGTGGATGGCCATTGGTCTGTCTCCATGTTGGATAAACAGCAGACACTGATATTCCACAGTTTGGTTGATAGGAAGAAGGGTAAGCCATTATAGGTTTCAAGTGATTGGTTTGTATTGTACATCTTGGATAATGTGACCACCTTGGATTTTCTTCTCTCTGCATTACATGTTTCTTTTGCATCCTGTACTTCTGCATAAACAAAGTAAAACCAAAAGAAGAAAATATATATAAATATATATGATAACCTTTAGGAGGTGAAGTTTTAAGAATATGAAAGAGCAAAGTCAGGTGGCCACCTGGAGATGACTTGCAACATTATGCCTTGTCAAACCTTCAACTTTCATAAGCTCAAGTACTTTGGAAGGAATTGCATGATCTATGCCTAACTGTTCAACTGCCTGAACAAATTTTCTATGTAGCTGTGGATTCCAGTCCACCTAATGGACAATATTGGCCAACAGTATATCACTATGAACTACAGATACTCTATTTTAGGCAATCAATCAATCAAGTACACGGACATGTTTTGGCATGTGTTCAGCATGCAAATTTCTGTGTCTTATTTTCATTTATTTATATATAATCTCAGACATGTGGGGACACGTTTGGGATACTCCCTGATACGCTTGATAAATTTTTTAAAGAGAAAATGGTCCGATATAAATATTGGACCCAAATTTAAAGTTCAAATCAATTATACGTTAACTAAGATTAGAAGAAAAAAAAAAAAAAAAAAAAAAGGAAAGCCCATTTTTTAACCAAGGATAAAAAAATAATCAATCAAACATAAATTTTTGTATCTGTGAAGAAGTCAAGTTAAGCTTCTTTATTTTTTATTTTTTCCTTTTAACATTCATGATACACTTGGCTAGTTTATACACAAGCAATCAATCAATCTTAAGTACAACATTTTTGACCCTATAACATTAAGTTGTCATTCATAGAAATTTGTGAGTAGTTGGCCAGCATAGTTAATCTCAAGTTTGGCATGGAATTGTAAATGTTACCCTGCATTCCATTGTAAGTCAGTTTTCATAAAAGAGAAACTTCAGCATTTTGCCTGTTTCATGTGTTTAAACTTTCATCTAGATGAAGTGACATGCTTGGATAATATACACACTTTCACAGAAAAATCTCAGCCTTGACACAGTGAAAATACGCATAAACTTCACATATGCATGAAGATACTTCTTGTTAAATCACCGATAGACCCAAAAGTTTTAGCTGGTGGATGAAGATAAATTTAACATTATATCAACACTCTTAACACTTCTAAAAAATTTTGTTTCGTATAATTTACCTTAGTTTTCCTCGCTTTGGGTCCAGCAGAATGGTTCACATCAGATCCTTGGATTGAGTTTTCAGCAGCTAAAGGATCACTTTTGACACCAGATTTATTCTGCAAAGGGATGATAAATGTTACTCTCTGCCTTTATTAAACAAACAGCAAAGTTCTTGTCTACTTTGACCATTACCTTGTCAGATAATTGAGGTTGGCCCTCCTGAATGGGGTCTTCACAAACCAAATCATGTGAAGTAGTTTCGACGAATTTAGACTGAACATCTTTGTCCCTGCAATCTGTTTCTATTGAACAGTTCATTTGATCTCCGCTTTCCCAGCTACCTTGCCTAGATGCTTCCATGATCAGTTGAGACTTATCACTTCCTTCTGGTTCCTCCCACACAATATCCTGAATCCAAGAAAGAACTTCCATATCTTCCGAAACTCCATTCTTGTTTTCATTCTCTAATTGGAGTTGCATCAAGGATGCTACAGAGTCTTCATCAGGCTTTGAAGTATTGGAAAATGCCTTCTCAAAATATTGTTGGTCAATATTTTTGTCATTACAATTCGGTGTTTCTTTTGCAAAAAATAAATTTTGCCAGAACTGAATAATACCTTGTGAATGACATGCTGCCAGATATTCCTGAGTTTGTCTTCAGAGAGTGGTTTCAGCAAGAACTCAACTGCACCAAGCTGAACGTAAATAGTAAATCGAGATGTATAGGCAATAACGCAAAAACATGGTTATGATCTGAGAATTAACTTCTGCTGGAGATCAAATGAAAATGACTGATACTAGCTTTGTTTAGAATCTGATTTCTAATACCAACAAGAAAATTGGAAACTGAAACCAATTATTGCAGAACACACACATGCCTACCGGTGGAAGGCTTTCTGCAGTCGGTCAGTCTACCCAAAGTAAACCAGTCCCTAAGGAACTCTTGAAAGGGCTGCTAAACTAAGGTCTAGTTTTAGATTACCAAAGACAGAGACCATTTAAGGAGAGATTACACTAGAATCCTTACTGCAATGCACTTCATCATGGTACTTAGGCAATGAACATCTGAAGTCACTGTGCCACAGAAAAAATAATCTCAGTGTCAGGTCAGGAACCGTAAAGTTAGCTGAAGGAAGCTGTTAAACCTGTCTTGTTTATTCTGAGAAGAAATTAGTTTTATCTTTTTAAGTAGTTCAACAACATGTTAGGGTGGAGATTTGGAACTTTGACTTTTTGGTCGATGATATATATCTTAAAATTGTTTTGGTTGTTAACTTACTTATTATTGGCAAGTCCTTGGAAGTTCCAAGTAACTTAAAACTTTCATCGTAATTTCTTGCACACACCTGTGACCAAAGATGGATCCAAGAATTCAAAAAAGACAGAAAATGGTCCAATCAGATCATGAGAAGTGAATGTTATCAAGTAACATAGCAGAGGAGTCAGCTTAAGGCCTAAATGTATAGTTCCATTCAGAAAGTCATTAGCCGTACCTCCAGAATTGCAACATGGAAGTTTCCCGGTGTGTTCAAAATTGCCGACAAAGCTTCCTTCTCATCACAGCAGGAAAAAACTGCAGTATGACAAGTGAACCTTCTCAACACAGAAGCATAAAAGAAACTAAAAAGGCAGCTTCTTAAAGAAATAGAGAACATAAAAATGGGATCACAATAATGCGAATTCAGATTTCAACAAATTAATATTTGGAAATACACATTTTTTGGAAAAAAACATAATGAAACTCTATAGTCATCGAGTAGAAATAAGTGCATTTTCAATCTGTTCATAACTTCAGCTCAACCACTTAATTATTTTAAATGGCGAAATATTTTCAAATATAATAAAATATTATTGTCTATCAATATTTCTATTTGTCACTGTTTATAAGTGATTGACACTGATAGATATAAACACTGATAGATGTCTATCAGTGTCTATCACTGTCCATCATTGATAGACAACGACATTTTGTTATATTTGTAAATAAGTTGGCTCATTTTTCTATATTTGAAAATAGCACTTTGATTATTGTTACATTTTTTTAATGAAAAATATTAAATACAGTTTTGGTTCTTGAACTTCCCTACTTTGATCTCTATTTTTTATTATTATTATTATTTCTTTAGAATCTTAATTTTAGTCCTCAACCTTAATTATATTCCACATTTACTCCCTACTATAAAGATGTATACCTAATTTATTGAAAATGTGATGTCATCTTACTCATTATATATATGTCATACTTGTATTATCATTTTTCCAATAAATACTAAATAAGTAATATAATGAAAGTTTAAGAAACAAAATAAAAATTCCAACCAAAAATTTAATGACCAAAACGAAACATGGCTGGATCAAAGTTCGAGCCTCAAATCATAACCAAGCCAAAAAAAAAGAAAGGGGCCAACTTCTATGGAAATATATACATGTAAATAGCATCCAAAGATGGATTATAGGAAAGAGAATGCAGATCTCCTCAAGCAACCAAGTAGCGATAGCTTCTTTAGAACGTGAGTAAAGAAAATATATTTGAATGTTGAAGAAGAGACAGCAAAGTAACAGTGATTTAGAAGAAAGAGGATTTCTAACAAAAAAGATATCTTAAACGAAAAAAATGAGGCGTTTGAAATGTCTCACCAACATACTCCATTTCCTCAAGTTTTGATCTTATCTCGGTAGCAGAGCGACTGTCCCTATCAAGGAGAAGAACCCTCAGACCCTTAGGGAAGTCTTTCCATTCTTGTAAATCGTCGGCAGTACAAACCATAGCTCGCTTGGCATGTTTCTTATATCACTGCTCATCGGCAAAAACACAAACATCTTCAAATCATCCTCATTTGATATGAAAATTTCAACATATTCATATAAAGAAAAACACGAATAGCGCAAATCGAAATTTCACAAATGTGCAATATCGAAATAAATGCATACAGACGTCTCAGCTCAAGAGATTATTCGTGAAAACAATAATACATTAACACAAAAAGACACATACAGTAATCATAAACATCCTGAACTCGGATTAATGAAGCAGATAACTATTATTCGAAGACTAAATCCTCATAAAAACGTATATTCCCAATCGGAACGCCTCAGGAAACAACCAAACACAGAGAGACAGATATACATAGAGACAGAGATTTAAGAATCATATCGAAATCCTTCCAAACCAAAACAAACAAGAAACGAAAATCAAACTCATCACAACCAAAAAAAAGAAACACATTTAAAAAACAAACGCTCGAACATTGACGAATTGAAAAAACGAAAAGACGCATAGGAGATTACCCGAATCATGATTTCGTCTGTTCCTCTGACGGAATCGTACGTAGTTTCTGCATCTGAACAAATAAAGCAAGAAGAAACGAAGAGAGAGTGGAAGTGTGAGAGAGTACGGAACCTTACGATTGCGGTCCACAGCACTGCATCCATGGCAATGAAGAAAACTGTGGAATCTGTGGTTTATTTTCAAAGATTGAAAGAACTTGAAGAGAAGAAATGGAAGACAAAAGCTTACAGTGGGAAAAAAAATGGAGGAATTAGCAATGAACAATGAACATTGTACGTAGTTGAAATATTTTTGCCCGCTCAACAATCATCTATTTATTGAAGAGTATTTCTTCCCTTTCTAGTTTCTATAAAATTAAGTTTCGGTTTATACTGTAGCTTCAACTTTTTGTACATTGTCAGTCAAATACACACATGTGATGTTTTCTTCAGCCAAAAAAAAAAAAACACATTTTTTTTTCTTTTTTTTCTTTTTTTTAATTTTCTTCAAATAAAATTATTGGCTCACCTACTATTTAAAGATAGGGACTAGATAGGAATTCATGAAATTGTAAAGGATAAAGATGTAATTGTCCGTTCAAACATATCTTTACTGTTATAAACAAAATGATTGATACACTATTTGACCTGAATAACTACAGCAAAGTAAAAGATGCAATTGTCTATTCAAGGACGAAAATATCATTATTAATATAAATATTGATAAGTCATATTTACGGATATATCAACATATATTTAAATATCGTGGATATTCTGAGAAAAATCACGGATATCACCGAAATTCAAAAAAATATCGTGAAGTTTTAGTGGAATTTTAGAACAAATTTATTTATATAATAAACTATGACTTTAGGCATATAAATCAACAATTAGAAACCAAATATGTTTTGTGATAGAATGATACTTAATAATGAAGATAAAAAAAAATATTCTAAACTGAATATTTTATTAATAAAGTTTAGGTCATACAAAATGAAGGTCAAATATAAGATTCAATAATAAAAAGATGATCTAAGAGGTACTAGCCCAATATTAACATAATTCATTTGATAATGACATTCCTAAGTCATTGTATATTAAAAATTTATAGCATAATTGAAAGTATGTCTTCCATGAGTTTCAACATCAACTCCAATGTCACCAATAGAATGATACTTTGGATCAAACTATGTTAAATTCAAATGACAATGGTCTGAATAATGTAGATAACATAAAGACTCTAAGTCTAAGCCTTCATCACTTTCACGAAGAAGTTGTCCCCGAGTATAAATGATGCCTTAAACCCATCACTATAACCAGCATAATCACTTGAATGACTATAGTTGCTACTATTGTTATGTCCATATGGACATTTGTCCAAAACATTCCCTTTATACTTGAAATAAGTGAGCCATTATCAATATAAGCATCATCGTGTATGGATCTTCAATGAAAAAAAGTTTTCACATTAATCCAATTCCTAGTCCACCAACTCTATGGTCATAGATGACATGCGTGAATTGAGATTCTCCAATGAAGAGGCTAATTCCTGTTCCACCAACTTTATGGCCATGATCTAAATCTTTTTTGTGGTTTTTCCAAATTTAAAATTCACGGTTAGATTATTATTACCATATACTTCCATAGTTCTATTATTATCAAAATTTGGCACATGTTTATGGTCTAGATCACGCTCATATTTCCCCCTAATAGTTTTACCGTGATGGCACATGTTTATGGTTTAGATCACATTTATACACGAAAAAATAACCAAAATTGATCCGAATAATTGTAATGAAGGATGTATGAAAATATGTAAATGACAAAATTGAGATGTAAAGATTC
The DNA here is from genome assembly GCF_027475165.1 of Benincasa hispida. Lineage (NCBI taxonomy): Eukaryota > Viridiplantae > Streptophyta > Magnoliopsida > Cucurbitales > Cucurbitaceae > Benincasa > Benincasa hispida. Next base: position 13,783,120 of record NC_143482.1, read on the forward strand.
TCCTCTCATAACTTATTTAATATAATATATAGATTTATTTATACCGGTAAAATTATAAATTTGGTCACTAATGAGCACTATGATTAATAGTCATTTGATCATTATATTTTCTTTTTGTTTTTGAAAATTAAGTTTAAATTACTATTTCCACATATCAGTTTCCCTCTTTATTGAAAAAAATTGAAAATTTTTCACATATAGAAAAAATGTCAAATTATCTACAGAAATAACACACAAAAAAAAAAAACACTGATAGACGCGGATAGAAATCTATCATTGATAGTCAGTGATGGACTTCTATCTGTTTCTAACAGACTTCTCTCAGCCTCTATCAAAGAATATTAAAATTTTATTATTTTTTAAAAAAATAATTTCCTTTATTTTTCTATTTTTAAAATTCCCTTAAAAAATTTATTTCCATGATTTTATTATTATTAAAATTTAGCTAAGAATCCAAAAAAAAAAAAAAAAAGTATACTAAAAAAGTTATGAGAAAATAAATACAATTATCAAAAATGAAAAGGTCATCAAACCGATGTTAAGTTTCCAAAGTAAGCTTTCGTAATTCTATGGCTAATAAATATTTATGGTTAAATCTATCCATTTAAGTCAACAAGAACATAACTCAATCGATGTAAGACATTTTTAAGTAAAGGGTCCGAATTTCAAATTCTCTCCCTCTTAGTTGTACTAAAAAATCTATCAATTTAATATTATCGTCTTACATTATTTATATTAATTAAAAATGAATGAATGAACCGATTAAACCCAATTAAATTTAGAGACATTGTTATGAAACTTGTTAAAGTATTCAAACAAATATACAAACTTTGAAAATTCAATAGTGCATAAAATAATCTTTTAGAGGAAGAAGGAAATTTGAGATACTAAACATATTATTCAATTTTATCCATTTATTTGAAAAATAGTATGAGATGAAATTGAAACTTACCAACTGAAATTTATTGGTTGAACCATTTGTTATTAGTTTTAATTTTATATATTATAATATTATTAGAAATGTTTAATAAAATGTATGGGAATGATTTTGGAATAGTTAAAATTACTTCTATCAATTTTAAAATCATTTCGAAAATGCTTTTAATAATTCAAAATCAATTTTAATAGTATAAAATTTACGTTTAGAAAAGTGTAAAATTAATTATTAAATTAATTTTGATCGATGAAATTTGTGATTCGAATTATTTTGAATATGATAAAAGTGATTTTAGTTATTATGAAATCACTACCAAATATGTACTAAATATATTGAAATGGTCAGAAAAAACATAATTATTTGTAAACCTTAAAAACATAATTATTTATATTATGATCTTGAAAACATTTATATTACTATCAATATTAAACAATTTAACAATATTTGACATGTTTATAATTATCTTGAAAGTATATATACAAGTATGCACGCATGTACATGTGTATAATATTTTTTTTTAGTACAACGACTATATGGATGGAGAGGATTAAACCTCCGACTCGGGTGTTCATACAAATAACCACTACTTGCCAATTCGCTTACTCAATTTTTTATATAAATTAAGTTTACTTTGGCAATTTATTGATGTATATCAAAATCGACAGTATTCAAGTTAATTTCACGTGGCCATTTTTTTTAGACAATTGACTTAGCCAACTCAAGCATATAGGTTGATCTAGTTAAAGACATATATTTTTAACCAAAAAATCAAAAGTTCAAATCATCTGTCCTACATATTATCATCAAGACATGTTTGGGAGTGATTTTAATGACTAACTTTTTTTTTTTCATATTCACAATGGTATATAACATGAATATAGTTATTAAAAAGAAAAATTATTTTAAATAAAAAATTGTTCAAATATTTACAAATATAATAAAATGTCATAGTCTATTAATGATAGATACTGATAGACATGATCTATCAGTATCTATCAATGATAGATGATAGTAGTCTATCAGTATTTATCAGTGCCTATCATTGATAGATAATAACATTTTGCTATACTTCTAATTTTTTTGGTTCATTTTATTATATTTGAAAGCAACCCAACTGCACTTTTAATTCTTCAAATTTGGAGTCGATGTCTATTTGGGTCTGCAGTTTCAAACAATATAGTTTCTCATGTTTATAAAATAATTATAAATGATTTAA